>NC_069503.1:38174967-38362467 GCF_027579735.1 Bombina bombina
TGAAAAACATTTGAGGTTTCTTGTTATTTTAAGGGAAAACCAAATTTACAGGACACTGTCCCTTTAAGTCTGTGATCATGTGACAAACAGCAGCAGCTGAAGGTGCAGAATACACTTACTAAGGTCTTTATTAACAACAAGAATCAGTCACAGATCAGTGGGATAAACGTTCTGATGATAAACAGGTGCAGCTAATAGAAATAAGAAATGTTTTATAAAAAGAAAATTTATAATTACCTGATAAATTTATTTCTTTTTTGACACGATGAGTCCATGGATCATCTTAATTACTAATGGGATATTCACTTCCTGGTCAGCAGGAAGAGGTAAAGAGCACCACAGCGGAGCTGTTTAATAGCTCCTCTCTTCCCTCCCACTCCAGTCATTTGACCAAAGTTAGGAAGAGAAAAGAAAAGCCAAGGTGCAGAAGTTTACAATAACCCATAACCTGTCTAAAAGAGCAGGGCGGGCCGTGGACTCATCGTGTTAAAAAAGAAATACATTTATCAGGTAAGCATAAATTTTCTTTTCTTTTTTTTAAGACACGATGAGTCCACGGATCATCTTAATTACTAATGGGATTCAATACCCAAGCTAGAGTACACAGATGATACGGGAGGGACAAGACAGGGAACTTAAACGGAAGGCACCACTGCTTGAAGAACCTATCTCCCAAAAGCGGCCTCAGCTGAGGCAAAAGTATCAAATTTGTAAAATTTTTAAAAAGTGTGAAAAGAGGACCAAGTTGCAGCCTTGCAAATCTGTTCCACAGAAGCTTCATTCTTGAATGCCCATGAGGAAGCAACAGCCCTTGTGGAATGAGCTGCAACTTTTTCAGGAGGCTGTTGTCCAGCAGTCTCATATGCAAAATGTATGATGTACCTCAGCCAAAAAGAAAGCGAAGTAGCAGTAGCTTTCTGTCCCTTACGTTTTCCCGAGAAAACCACAAATAAGGAAGAAGACCGACGAAAGTCTTTAGTCGTCTGCAGGTAGAACCTTAAGGCATGAACCACGTCCAAATTGTGCAAAAGCCTTTCCTTCTTAGAAGGCGGATTAGGACACCAAGAAAGCACAACAATCTCCTGATTAATGTTCCGATCGGAAAAGACCTTAGGAAGAAATCCTATTTTTGTACGCAAAAACTACCTTATCTGCATGAAAAATAAGATAAGGAGACTCATACTGTAACACTGAGAGTTTTGATACTCTGTGAGCAGAAGAAATAGCCACCAGAAATAAAACCTTCCAAGATAACAACTTAATATCTAAGGAATGCATAGGCTCGAAAGGAACCCCTTGAAGAACATTGAGAACTAAATTTAGACTCCAAAGAGGAGTAACTGGTTTGAACACAGGCCTGATTCTGACCAAGGCCTGACAAAAAGACTGAACATCTGCAAAATCCACAAATTTCAAAGAACTCCAGCCACCAGCTTCATTAAAAGACCTTTATTCTTTCATTTAGGGTCCCAATAACACATACAACATTTCAAGGCTGCACTAGGCTCTTAGTCATGTACTAAGAGCCTAGTCATGTACTAAGAGCCTAGACATGACTAAGAGCCTAGTGCAGGCTTGAAACGTATGTGTTATTGGGACTCTAAATGAAAGAATAAAGGTCTTTTAATGAAGCTGGTGGCTGGAGTTTTTTGAAATTTGTGGATGTTGAAGGGACTTGGCAAGTCTGTTACTCCGTGCCCCACTGAAAAAGGTACAGGTGTGCTGTTTCCATTACCTGGATATCATCTGGAACACCCGCCAGACCAGTGGCGACTCTAGGAACAATATATAGGGGGGGGGGGGCACATAAGATTCCACAGTCAAACTGGGGGGGGCACTAATAATTTTCACCACTTAATCATACCACAGTAAATAAATATATATAAATAAGATTCCAAAATACCAGAGTAATGCAGTATGCATTGATACCTTTTTATTCTACTAACCCATTTTTACTTCATATTTTTGAGTCGCAGAATGTGTAAAATTGAAAATTCATGATACACGCTTGTATTGCACATTTGTATTAACAAAAATACACGTTCTATACACTCAAAAGCTCCTCCAGGTGTTGCACACCTCTTCAACACCTATGTTTAAGAGCACACCTCTATTTAAGCACACCTCTGCCAGACCTCGTTATATGCTTCTTCAAACAGTGCCCCTTAAATTAATATAATAAACCTGAATAACCTTTCACTTATAGGGGCAGCAATTTTCATATAACTGCATGTAATACACAACTGAAGAAGAATATCCACAGATACTGATCTTAAAATCCAGTATAAAAGCATTTAAAAACTTACTTAGAATCTCCCAGTTTAGCACTGTAAATAAGGTTTGGCTAGGACATACAGTGAAAGGGGCTGGGAAAACAATAAGAGGAGACACTCCCCCTCCTCCCCTTCCTGTCATATGAAAAGACAGATAAACAAAACACAGCATGAGTCTGTAAATGTGTGTATAAATCTGACACTGTGGGCCTTGCTTTGGAGTATGAAAATCAGCACAATGTTCTTAAAAAGTAAGCAAAACTATATTTTTTTATCAAAACACTACTAGATGGGCTATATAAATGGACCATCTACAAAACATTTATGCAAAGAAGAGAGAAAGAGATCAAGAAAGAGAAAAAAAGAGAAAGAGAGAGAAAGAAAAGGAGAGAAAGAAAGAGGAGGGAGAGAGACAGAGGAAGGGACGGTGAGACAGAGGGAGAGACAGAGGGAGGAAGGGAGAGACAGAGGGAGGAAGGGAGAGACAGAGGGAGGAAGGGAGAGACAGAGGGAGGAAGGGAGAGACAAAGGGAGGGAGAGACAGAGGGAGAGATAGACAGATGGAGGGAGAGAGAGAGGGAGGTAGGGAGAGACAAGGGAGGTAGGGAGAGACAGAGAGAGGGAGGTAAGTAGGGAGAGAGAGAGGGAGGGAGGGAGAGACAGAGAGAGGGAGGGAGAGTCAGAGAGAGGCAGAGAGAGGGAGGGAGAGACAGAGGGAGGGAGGGAGAGAAAGAAAGAGGGAGGAAGCTCCTAGTTTTTCAAGTGGAACCTTCTTTCATATCCAGCCACGTACACTTTACTTTCTTTCTACTTACAATTCCCATCATCTATATTCTATATTCTTTATATTCATCCTTTCATGTACCCCACCTCCTCTCCTTTTATTTGTTTAACCCTCAGCAGTAATCATTTTCATTGCCTCTTTACTTTATTTATTATTTATATGTAGATAAGCACTTCTTTAAAAACAGAATTTATGCTTACCTGATAAATTACTTTCTCCAACGGTGTGTCCGGTCCACGGCGTCATCCTTACTTGTGGGATATTCTCTTCCCCAACAGGAAATGGCAAAGAGCCCAGCAAAGCTGGTCACATGATCCCTCCTAGGCTCCGCCTACCCCAGTCATTCGACCGACGTACAGGAGGAAATATGCATAGGAGAAACCATATGATACCGTGGTGACTGTAGTTAGAGAAAATAATTCATCAGACCTGATTAAAAAAAACCAGGGCGGGCCGTGGACCGGACACACCGTTGGAGAAAGTAATTTATCAGGTAAGCATAAATTCTGTTTTCTCCAACATAGGTGTGTCCGGTCCACGGCGTCATCCTTACTTGTGGGAACCAATACCAAAGCTTTAGGACACGGATGAAGGGAGGGAGCAAATCAGGTCACCTAAATGGAAGGCACCACGGCTTGCAAAACCTTTCTCCCAAAAATAGCCTCTGAAGAAGCAAAAGTATCAAATTTGTAAAATTTGGCAAAAGTGTGCAGTGAAGACCAAGTCGCTGCCTTACATATCTGGTCAACAGAAGCCTCGTTCTTGAAGGCCCATGTGGAAGCCACAGCCCTAGTGGAGTGAGCTGTGATTCTTTCAGGAGGCTGCCGTCCGGCAGTCTCATAAGCCAA
Source organism: Bombina bombina (assembly GCF_027579735.1). Lineage (NCBI taxonomy): Eukaryota > Metazoa > Chordata > Amphibia > Anura > Bombinatoridae > Bombina > Bombina bombina. Next base: position 38,178,873 of record NC_069503.1, read on the forward strand.
ACGGATAATGCTTTTAAGCCAAAAGGAAAGAGAGGTAGAAGTTGCTTTTTGACCTCTCCTTTTACCAGAATAAACAACAAACAAAGAAGAAGTTTGTCTGAAATCTTTAGTGGCCTCTAAATAGAATTTTAGAGCACGGACTACGTCCAAATTGTGTAACAAACGTTCCTTCTTTGAAACTGGATTCGGGCACAAAGAAGGTACAACTATCTCCTGGTTAATATTCTTGTTGGAAACAACTTTCGGAAGAAAACCAGGCTTAGTACGCAAAACCACCTTATCTGCATGGAACACCAGATAGGGCGGAGAACACTGCAGAGCAGATAACTCAGAAACTCTTCTAGCAGAAGAAATTGCAACCAAAAACAAAACTTTCCAAGATAATAACTTAATATCTACGGAATGTAAGGGTTCAAACGGAACCCCTTGAAGAACTGAAAGAACTAGATTAAGACTCCAGGGAGGAGTCAAGGGTCTGTAAACAGGCTTGATTCTAACCAGAGCCTGAACAAACGCTTGAACGTCTGGCACAGCTGCCAGCCTTTTGTGAAGTAAAACAGATAACGCAGAAATCTGTCCCTTCAGAGAACTTGCAGATAATCCCTTCTCCAAACCCTCTTGTAGAAAGGATAAAATCCTAGGAATTTTTATCTTGTTCCATGGGAATCCTTTAGATTCACACCAATAGATATATTTTTTCCATATCTTATGGTAAATTTTTCTAGTTACAGGCTTTCTAGCCTGAATCAGAGTATCTATTACAGAATCTGAAAACCCACGCTTTCATAAAATCAAGCGTTCAATCTCCAAGCAGTCAGTTGGAGAGAAACCAGATTCGGATGTTCGAATGGACCTTGAACAAGAAGGTCCTGTCTCAAAGGTAGCTTCCATGGTGGAGCCGATGACATATTCACCAGGTCTGCATACCAAGTCCTGCGTGGCCACGCAGGAGCTATCAAGATCACCGAAGCCCTCTCCTGGTTGATCCTGGCTACCAGCCTGGGAATGAGAGGAAACGGTGGGAAAACATAAGCTAGGTTGAAGGTCCAAGGTGCTACTAGTGCATCTACTAGAGTCGCCTTGGGATCCCTTTATCTGGACCCGTAACAAGGAACCTTGAAGTTCTGACGAGACGCCATCAGATCCATGTCTGGAATGCCCCATAATTGAGTTATTTGGGCAAAGATTTCCGGGTGGAGTTCCCACTCCCCCGGATGGAATGTCTGACGACTCAAAAAATCCGCTTCCCAATTTTCCACTCCTGGGATGTGGATTGCAGACAAGTGGCAGGAGTGATCCTCCGCCCATTGAATTATCTTGGTCACTTCCTCCATCGCCAGGGAACTCCTTGTTCCCCCCTGATGGTTGATATATGCAACTGTCGTCATGTTGTCTGATTGAAACCTTATGAATTTGGCCTGTGCTAGATGAGGCCAAGCTTTGAGAGCATTGAATATCGCTCTCAGTTCCAGAATGTTTATCGGGAGACGAGATTCTTCCCGAGACCATAGACCCTCAGCTTTCAGGGGTTCCCAGACCGCGCCCCAGCCCACCAGACTGGCGTCGGTCGTGACAATGACCCACTCTGGTCTGCGGAAGCTCATTCCCTGTGACAGGTTGTCCAGGATTAGCCACCAACGGAGTGAATCTCTGGTCCTCTGATCTACTTGAATCGTCGGAGACAAGTCTGTATAATCCCCATTCCACTGTCTGAGCATGCACAGTTGTAATGGTCTTAGATGAATTCGTGCAAAAGGAACTATGTCCATTGCTGCAACCATCAATCCTATTACTTCCATGCACTGCGCTATGGAAGGACGAAGAACAGAATGAAGAACTTGACAAGAGCTTAGAAGTTTTGATTTTCTGACCTCTGTCAGAAAAATCCTCATTTCTAAGGAGTCTATTATTGTTCCCAAGAAGGGAACTCTTGTTGACGGGGAAAGAGAACTTTTTTCTACGTTCACTTTCCATCCGTGAGATCTGAGAAAGGCTAGGACGATGTCCGTATGAGCCTTTGCTTTTGACAGAGACGACGCTTGAATCAGGATGTCGTCCAAGTACGGTACTACTGCAATGCCCCTTGGTCTTAGAACCGCTAGAAGGGACCCTAGTACCTTTGTGAAAATTCTCGGAGCAGTGGCTAATCCGAATGGAAGTGCCACAAACTGGTAATGCTTGTCCAGAAAAGCGAACCTTAGGAACTGATGATGTTCCTTGTGGATAGGAATATGGAGGTACGCATCCTTTAAATCCACCGTGGTCATAAATTGACCTTCCTGGATGGTAGGAAGGATCGTTCGAATGGTTTCCATTTTGAACGATGGAACCCTGAGAAATTTGTTTAGGATCTTGAGATCTAGAATTGGTCTGAATATTCCCTCTTTTTTGGGAACTATGAACAGGTTGGAGTAAAACCCCATCCCTTGTTCTCTTATTGGAACTGGATGAATTACTCCCATCTTTAACAGGTCTTCTACACAATGTAAGAATGCCTGTCTTTTTATTTGGTTTGAAGACAATTGAGACCTGTGGAACCTTCCCCTTGGGGGTAGTTCCTTGAATTCCAGGAGATAACCTTGAGAAACTATTTCTAGTGCCCAAGGATCCTGAACATCTCTTGCCCAGGCCTGAGCAAAGAGAGAAAGTCTGCCCCCCACCAGATCCGGTCCCGGATCGGGGGCCATCCCTTCATGCTGTTTTGGTAGCAGTGGCAGGCTTCTTGGCCTGCTTACCCTTGTTCCAGCCTTGCATCGGTCTCCAGGCTGGTTTGGGTTGAGAAGTATTACCCTCTTGCTTAGAGGATGTAGAAGTAGAGGCTGGTCCGTTTCTGCGAAAGGGACGAAAATTAGGCTTATTTCTAGCCTTAAAAGACCTATCCTGAGGAAGGGCGTGGCCCTTTCCTCCGGTGATGTCTGAAATAATCTCTTTCAAATCAGGACCAAACAGTGTTTGCCCTTGAAAGGGATGTTAAGCAATTTTGTCTTGGAAGACACATCCGCTGACCAAGACTTTAGCCAGAGCGCTCTGCGCGCCACAATAGCAAATCCTGAATTTTTTCGCCGCTAATCTCGCTAATTGCAAAGCGGCATCTAGAATAAAAGAGTTAGCCAATTTAAGTGCATGAACTCTGTCCATAACCTCCTCATACGAAGATTCTTTATTGAGCAACTTTTCTAGTTCTTCGAACCAGAAACACGCTGCTGTAGTGACAGGAACAATGCATGAAATTGGTTGAAGAAGGTAACCTTGCTGAACAAACATCTTTTTAAGCAAACCCTCTAATTTTTTATCCATAGGATCTTTAAAAGCACAACTATCTTCTATGGTAATAGTAGTGCGTTTGTTTAGAGTAGAGACCGCCCCCTCGACCTTAGGGACTGTCTGCCATAAGTCCTTTCTGGGGTCGACTATAGGAAATAATTTCTTAAATATAGGGGGAGGAACAAAAGGTATGCCGGGCCTTTCCCATTCCTTGTTTACTATGTCCGCCACCCGCTTGGGTATAGGAAAAACATCGGGGGGCACCGGAACCTCTAGGAACTTGTCCATCTTACATAATTTCTCTGGAATGACCAAATTGTCACAATCATCCAGAGTAGATAATACCTCCTTAAGCAGTGCGCGGAGATGTTCTAATTTAAATTTAAATGTTACAACATCAGGTTCAGCTTGTTGAGAAATTTTTCCTGAATCTGAAATTTCTCCCTCAGACAAAACCTCCCTCCTGGCCCCTTCAGATTGGTGTGAGGGTATGTCAGAAACGTTATCATCAGCGTCCTCTTGCTCTTCAGTGTTTAAAACAGAGCAATCGCGCTTTATTTGATAAGTAGGCATTTTAGATAAAATATTTGCAATAGAATTATCCATAACAGCCGTTAATTGTTGCATAGTAATAAGTATTGGCGCACTAGATGTACTAGGGGCCTCTTGTGTGGGCAAAACTGGTGTAGACACAGAAGGGGGTGATGCAGTACCATGCTTACTCCCCTCATCTGAAGAATCATCTTGGGCACTATTATTATCTGTGGCATCATTGTCCCTACTTTGTTTGGACACCATGTCACAATTATCACATATATTTAAATGGGGAGACACATTGGCTTTCATACATATAGAACATCGTTTATCTGATGGTTCAGACATGTTAAACAGGCTTAAACTTGGCAACAAAGCACAAAAAACGTTTTAAAATAAAACCGTTACTGTCACTTTAAATTTTAAACAGAACACACTTTATTACTGAATATGCGAAAAAGTATGAAGCAATTGTTCAAAATTCACCAAATTTTCACCACAGTGTCTTAAAGCCTTAAAAGTATTGCACACCAAATTTGAAAGCTTTAACCCTTAAAATAACGGAACCGGAGCCGTTTTTACATTTAACCCCTATACAGTCCCAGGAATCTGCTTTGCTGAGACCCAACCAAGCCCAGAGGGGAATACGATACCAAATGACGCCTTCTATATGCTTTTTCAGTGGATCCTAGCTCCTCACACATGCATCTGCATGCCTTGCCTTCCAAAAACAACTGCGCATTAGTGGCGCGAAAATGAGGCTCTGCCTATGACTAGAGAAGACCCCCATCTGAAAAAGGTGTCCATACAGTGCCTGCCGTTTTTTAACAACAATCCCCAAGATTATAATAACTATAAAGAGTCAAATATGCTTAGCAAAGTAATCGTTTTAGCCCAGAAAAATGTCTTCCAGTTTTTTAAGCCCTTATAAAGCCTTTATTCTTTTACTTAATCTAAGAAAATGGCTTACCGGTCCCCATAGGGAAAATGACAGCCTTCCAGCATTACCAAGTCGTGTTAGAAATGTGGCCAGTCATACCTCAGGCAGAAAAGTCTGCCAACTGCTTCCCCCAACTGAAGTTACTTCATCTCAACAGTCCTGTGTGGAAACAGCAATCGATTTTAGTAACGTTTGCTAAAATCATCTTCCTCTTACAAAAAGAAATCTTCTTCTCTTTTCTGTTTCAGAGTAAATAGTATATACCAGCACTATTTTAAAATAACAAACACTTGATTGAAGAATAAAAACTACATTTAAACACCAAAAAACTCTTAGCCATCTCCGTGGAGATGTTGCCTGTGCAACGGCAAAGAGAATGACTGGGGTAGGCGGAGCCTAGGAGGGATCATGTGACCAGCTTTGCTGGGCTCTTTGCCATTTCCTGTTGGGGAAGAGAATATCCCACAAGTAAGGATGACGCCGTGGACCGGACACACCTATGTTGGAGAAATACCAGCATTATTTTGATGTTATGACACCCATGTAGTTATACTAGTTGGTGTGTATTAGCTTGTTATACAATGCTGGGCAGATCAGGAGCACATTTTCCATTTGTGCAGCTGATAAATCCTCCCACAATAAAAAGCCCTAAGAATTTCCACCATGAAGTCTTTTTGCTAAAGTCTTTTTTTCTTTTTCATAGTTTATTCTGTTGCTTCCCATATTCCCTGCCATCTTACTGGTTCTCATTCTGCCTTCAAAAATCCTGTAGCTTTTACCTACCCAGACTGCATTGGCCTCTTCATTTTTAACATTTTTTATCAGAAGTATAGTGCTCGTTTAGGTATGTAAAACAAAAACAAAAAACATTTAGTGGTGCAAAAACATGGGGGGGAAAAAGCTAAATATCAACAATGATGGGGTTAGTGGTAGAGGACCTCAAGCCCTAATATTTTTGTTTTATCCTTTCCCTGTGTTGAGCACTGGAGATGTAAAAAAATGTACTAGCTTCAATTGAAGGCAGCTGGTATCTGAAATGTGGATGTGATACATAAATGAATTACATTGCACACCCTAAAATGTACACTGATACCCAACAGCCAGAAACATTCCCATAGTATATTAATATTATTTGTTTAAAATTACACATTACTCCACATTACTCAGAATGCTACAAAGTTCTTAGTTTCTCTGCTACCGTAATTTATTTTCATAAGTACAAAAGTGAGTAATAATAAAGAATGAAATATATATTTTACACAATAGGGTAAAGTAAAATGCTGCAGACTCAGTAACTTTAAAAAGCAGCCAAAGCCAAGAGTAAGCACCCAGCAGCCTCATGCCCCAAGCATCCAGAGAAGTAGTACCCGGTAATAGCAGTCTCGCTGTGCGATCTATCAGTGAATATCAGGCTCTCTGTGATCTTGCAATTGTAGAGATTGTAAGATCACCCAGAGAGCATAATATTCACTAATAGTAATAGATGAGATCGCACAGAGACCGCTATTATCGGGTACTGCTTTTCTGTACACACAAACTGTTCCCGGCGGTCTGAGAGACTGTTCTGCAGTTTTTAGAGCCCTGGGCCGTGTTAAAAATGAGATGCCAGGCTTGAGTCTGGGGAATAGTATAAGAATTCAACCGGATGCAGGGGGATAAGGCTGCTGGTGTGCTTACTCTTGGCTGTGCGGCAGCATTATTTTCCCAGTCTCATATTTCACACACACCTGAGCTTACCATCTCTGATTCCCTCTTGTCACTGAGTTCAGTGAGCTGCGCTTTAGAGGCGAAGAGGCTAATACTCTCCCCGCCCCCTCCTCCTCCTGTCTTTACAGAAGCCTGCGCGCACAAATATACAGTGTGCGCACACACGCGTGGGATACTCTTTAGGCAGTTAGGAACACTTAAAAAAAAAAAAAGCTGGCAGGGGGGCAGACGGGGGGCAAACAAAAATATAGGGGGGGCAATAACCCCCCCTTTGCCCCCCCTGTAGTGACGCCACTGTGCCAGACGCTTGTGTAACAGTACAGACAAAGCTGAAATTTGACCCTTTAGGGAAATTGTCGATAACCCCTTCTCCAACTCTTCCTGGAGAAAAGACAAAATCCTAGGAATCCTAACTCTACTCCATGAGTAGTCCTTGGATTCACACCAATAAAGATATTTACGCCAAATCTTATGGTAAATTTTTCTAGTTACAGGTTTACGAGCCTGAATCATGGTCTCTATGACCAAATCTGAAAAACCTTGTTTGGATAAAATCAAGCGTTCAATCTCCAAGCAGTCAGCTTCAGAGAATCTAGATTTGGATGAAGAAAGGGCCCCTGAATCAGAAGGTCCTTTCGCAATGGAAGTCTCCAGGTAGGTAGAGATGTCATCTCCACCAGATCTGCATACCAAATCCTGCGAGGCCAGGCCGGTGCTATGAGAATCACTGAGGCCCTATCCTGCTTGATTTGAGCAATTACTTGAGAAAGAGAGCAAATGGAGGAAACAGGTATGTTAGATTGAAGGTCCAAGGGGCCACCAGGGCATCTATCAGCTCCACCTGGGGATCCCTGGATCTCAACCCGTATCTCGGAAGCTTGGCCTTCTACCTGGATGCCATGAGATCTAACTCCGGCTGACCCCACTTGAGGATCAGACTGGAGAACACTTCCGGATGGAGTTCCCACTCCCCCGGATGAAAGGTCTGCCTGCTCAGACAATCTGCCTCCCAGTTGTCCACCCCTGGTATGTGAATTGCCTCAGCCCACCAAATTATTTTGGATACCTTTGTCATCGCCAAGGAACTCCCTGTTCCTCCCTGATGATTGATGTAGGCCACTGACGTTATGTTGTCCGTCTGGAACCTGATAAACTGGGCCGAAGCTAACTGGGGTCAGGCTAGGAGAGCATTGGAGATTTCTCTCAATTCCATAATGTTTATGGGTAAAAGGGACTCTGCATGATACCAAATCCCCTGAGCCTTCAGGGAGCCCCAGACTGCTCCCCACCCTAGAAGGCTGGCATCTGTTGTCACAATCACCCAAGAAGGTCTGTGAAAGCATGTTCCTTGGGAGAGATGATCTAGAGACAACCACCATTGAAGAGAATCCCATGTCTCCGGCTCAAATAGAAGGCAAGGGGACAAGTCCAAATAATCTTTGTTCCATTGTCTCAGCATGTTTAACTGTAGAGCCTTGAGATGAAAGCGAGCAAACAGAATGATGTCTATTGCTGCCACCATCAGTCCGATTAACTCCATGCACTGAGCCACTGAAGGACGAGGAGAAGACCGAAGGGCTAGACAAGTATCGATAATCTTTGATTTCCTGACTTCTGTCAGAAAAATCCTCATAGACAGAGAATCTATTATGGTTCCTAGAAAATTCACTCTTGTGTGTGGAACTAAGGAACTCTTTTCTAAATTCACCTTCAAGCTGTGAGATCTTAGGAAGGACAATAACAAGTCCGTGTGAGATTTTGCTAGGTGAAAGGATGGCGCCTGAACTAGGATGTCATCTAGATAAGGTGCCACTGCAATGCCTCTTGAACGAAGCACCGCCAGCAGAGGTCCCAGAATCTTTGTGGCAAGACCGAAAGGGAGAGCCACAAACTGGTAGTGTTTGTCCAGAAAAGCAAACCTTAAGAACTTGTGATGATCCCTGTGAATGGGAACATGTAGATACGCATCCTTTAAATCCACAGTGATCATATATTGACCCTCTTGGATCATTGGAAGAATAGAACGAATAGTTTCCATCTTGAAGGACGTCACCCTGAGAAACTTGTTTAGACTATTGAGGTCTAATATTGGTCTGAAGGTTCCCTCTTTTTTGGGAACTACAAATAGATTGGAACAAAATTCCAGTCCTTGTTCTTGCACTAGAACGGGAACTATCACTCCCAGAGTGGAGAGGTCTTCTACACAGTGTAAGAATGCCTCTCTCTTTGTATGGTCTGCAGACATTCTTGAAATTAGAAGTCTGCCTCTGGAAAAACTTTGAACTCCAGTTTGTATCCCTGAGACACTATTTCTATTGCCCAGGGATCTTGAACATCCCAAACCCAGGTTTGAACAAAAAAGGATATTCTGCCCCCTACCTGATCCAGTCCCGGATCAGGGGCATGCCCTTCATACTGTCTTAGAGTCACCAACCTCTTTCTAGGACTGTTTGCCCTTGTTCCAAGACTGGTTTGATCTCCATGTAGGCTTAGACTATTCCTGCTTAGAGGAGGAAGAGGAAGAATTTGTCTTGAAGTTTCAAAAGGAACGACCCTTTTGTTTATTTCTCTTATCTTGTGGGAGAAGATGACCCTTAGCTTCTGTGATATCAGAAATAATCTCCTTGCGATCGGGTCCAAACAAAGTTTTCCCCTTATATGGAATGGCTAGAAGCTTAGACTTAGAAGACACATCCGCAGAGCAAGGTTTTAACCATAAAGCTCTGCGGGCCAAGACAGAAAAACTTGATATCTTCGCTCCCAATTTGATAACTTGAAGGAAAGCATCCGAAATAAAGGCATTTGCAAGTTTAAGAGCCTTTATCATATCTTGGATCTCATCCAGAGAAGTCTCAGTCCTGAGGGCCTTAGATAGCGCATCAAACCAATATGCCGCCACACTAGTAACAGTGGCAATACACACAGCCGGCTGCCACTGCAGAGCCTGGTGTACATGCATTTTTTTGAGTAACCTCTCTAATTTTTTATCCATGGGGTCTTTGAAAGCACAACTATCTTCTATAGGAATAGTAGTTCTTTTAGCAAGGGTAGAAACTGTTCCTTCTACCTTAGGGACTGTTTGCCAAGCCTCCTTAACAGTGTTGGCTATAGGAAACATTTTCTTAAAAATAGAAGAGGAAGAAAAGGGGATACCCGGTTGTCCCACTCCTTAGTAATGATTTTAGTAGCTCTTTTAGGGACTGGAAAAACATCTTTATAGGAAGGAACCTCTAAATATCTATCTAGTTTACTATACTGTTGGGAAACAACCACAACTGTGGAGTCACTGTTGTCTAAAGTAATTAAAACCTCCCTAAGCAGTAGACAAAGGTGTTCTAATTTAAATCTAAAAGATACCACCTCTGAGTCCGTCAGAGGTAATAAACCCTCTGAATCTGAACTCTCTCCCTCAGAAGCCACAACAACAACCTCCTCTTCAGGTTGTTGAGAGGACACGTCTGATATTGCAACAATGGCATCCGATACCTCGCTTACTGAATGTCTGACCTTTCTCTTATGCTTGCCCTGTAACATAGGAAAGGCAGACAAGGCATCAGAAATAGTTGAAGACATAACAGAAGCTATGTCTTGTAAAGAAACCCCCTAGGGACTATAGCAGTACCGCAGGGCACTGTTTGTGAGAGTGGTAAATTTTGGGACGCTTAGGGAGGAAGCTGCGGCATAAATTGACCTTCAACATTAGATTCCTGAACAACATCTGCCTTAGATGAGACAAGCTCAGAATTTTTTTTATCCTTATAGCTTACAGTCCTTTGTGATTACATGAAGGACAGAAAAGAAATGGTGGTTCCGCATTAGCATCAAAGCATAAAAACACAGGTGACAGTGACATCTTGCAAGTCCCCTTGGTCCATACTTGCACATAAAAACCCAATAAGCAATGAAAATTAGCAGTTAGATTAAAATACTTATTTTTGAGAAAAACCGTTACTGTCTCTTTAAATTTTAAACGGTTCCTTTCTCTTTTTATGCAGCAAAATGATAATGATCTTTTATACAGTAAAAAATGTTATAACATAAAAACCCAATAAGCAATGAAAATTAGCAGTTAGATTAAAATACTTATTTTTGAGAAAAAACGTTACTGCCTCTTTAAATTTTAAACGGTTCCTTTCTCTTTTTATGCAGCAAAATGTTAAATAACGATCTTTTACACAGTAAAAAACGTTTAAATTTGTCCCCAAAAAATAAACTTGTACACCTCAGCACCTGCTGAAGTGCTCCTACCTTCCGTGGCAAAATATTTGATAAATAATTCACTACTAGTCCGTACTGGAATCGCACAACTCATATGCGACTCCAGAACAGACCAAATAGAAACTGCACAGAGAGCCTGGGACAGTAGCGCTATTAATGGCGCCAAAACCAAGCCGAAAAGACAGCCCACTGCGGGCGTGGCCTAATCCCTATAGTGAAAAAACCAGAGCCAATTTTAAGTCTCATATTTAAAATAAAAGCCTTTCTCCAGCCCCAGTGTCCTGTATGCTGCCCAAAATCTTCAAGAAAAAGAACAATGTCCCACACAGAGTACCCTTAAATAAAAGGAGCCCCTTATGTAATAAATGTGCTTTTATTTATGTAAGATCTCTGAGTCCTTATCCCAGAAATAAGGTAGCACTTACCTTGTCTTCTGCCTGGCAGCAAAGGCAGCTCTTAGGTTTGAGAGGTCCTGTCCCTCACATAGCCCTGAGGAAAAAGAATGCTGAGTGACTAAAAAACCTCAGACTAAAGGATAAGAGCATCAAACAATTACATGGGAGGCGCAGTGAGAATTATGTCCCACAAGTTCCCATTGCTCTAAAGCCACCAAAAGCTCTACTGTAGAGACGGATATGGACGACGGCTATACCCTAGAACAAAGTAGCACTCTCTGGCACTACTTTAAAAATAATAAACTCTTGATTGAAGAATCTAATCTACCACCTCACTTTACCTCTTCCTATCACTAACACAGGCAAAGAGAATGACTGGGGTGGAAGGGAGGAGTTATTTAACAGCTCTGCTGTGGTGCTCTTTGCCTCCTTCTGCTGACCAGGAGGTGAATATCCCATTAGTAATTAAGATGATCTGTGGACTCATCGTCTCTTAAAAAAGGAATAACCTCATCAGAAATAAAATAATATGCAGATCACAAGATATTTATGATTAGATCAGTATATGTGATGAGAATGATAAAACAGGGCCATAAGCTGAGTGATCTTTATTACTGGAGCAAATAGCAGTTCAGAATAATATTAAATGAAAATGGTTAATCTAGGCTCTACAGTTAATTATAACCCTATAGGGAAATGCTGGATTCTAATTGGCTGATACTTAAAAATCTATTGCTCATTGGATAACAGAAACAACCCCCACAAATGTATTATTGGACAGACTTCCTCAAGCTTGAAGATATGGTTTGGTTCTGCTACAAACATTTATTATACAAAATACTATAAATCATTATGTATTAAATTGGGCTTTTTAAATTAAAGAAAGTAATGTTAAATTAATTAACAAAGCATGAAAAATATAGAAAACTAATTAAATAAGTACAGTTGAGTTTTTTTTTTTAATTTAAACTCAGTTTCTTATATGAATTGAAATATTTTATCTTTATCATAACAAAATACAGAACAATATTTTCCCATCATTATATAAAACACAACAGTGTGAGGCTGTTAATAAAGATTTATGTCAGGGTTTGCACATTACCGTTTAGCAGAAGCTCTGTAAGTATGAAGTCTCTCTGGTTCCTCCTCTGATATCACTGAGTGTTACACAGATATTTATACTAATGTGGGAGTGTCACCTTTCTCTGTGTGACTCACATGAGTAGAATTTGTCAGTTGGGAGACAATGAGAGGGTCACACCTGGACTTTTGTTCTCATATAAATGTCTATTGTCCCCTCTGATGTCACATGAATACAGAGTCCCTGCCTCCCCCTCAGGGTGTGATTATCATATGGATAAGTAAGGATGCAACAAACTGTTTATTTAAATGTGAGAGATTTTTCTGCTGTTTCCTAAAATATCTCAGGATACAGCATTATATTCTGTTTTTATGGATGGAAATTGTTATTTTAACAGAATTTACAGAAATGCTTGAGATGGTTTGAGAGGGTACGAAGCACTGATCTTATGACAATTTAAGATTGTGGTTGCAGTTGTTTGATTTATTTAAACAACCAAAAAAAAGGGTTTCATGTCCCTTTAAGAAAAATCAGCTGAGACAATAAACTAAGTAATTTCAGCCGTTTCTCCCTAATACATTCTATTACAGCAGGAATATTTTGTAAGTAAAATACTGGTTCATATTAAACAAATAAGCAAAATGTACCCAGGCTGTATAGTGTGATTTAATAAGTACATCTGTGTGTAAATGTACCCAGGCTTTATAGTGTGATTTAATAAGTACATATCTGTGTGTAAATGTACCCAGGCTTTATAGTGTGATTTAATAAGTACATCTGTGTGTAAATGTATCCAGGCTTTATAGTGTGATTTAATAAGTACATCTGTGTGTAAATGTATCCAGGCTTTATAGTGTGATTTAATAAGTACATCTGTGTGTAAATGTACTCAGGCTTTATAGTGTGCTTTAATAAGTACATCTGTGTGTAAATGTACCCAGGCTTTATAGTGTGATTTAATAAGTACATCTGTGTGTAAATGTACCCAGGATTTATAGTGTGATTTAATAAGTACATCTGTGTGTAAATGTACCCAGGCTTTATAGTGTGATTTAATAAGTACATATCTGTGTGTAAATGTATCCAGGCTTTATAGTGTGATTTAATAAGTACATATCTGTGTGTAAATGTATCCAGGCTTTATAGTGTGATTTAATAAGTACATATCTGTGTGTAAATGTATCCAGGCTTTATAGTGTGATTTAATAAGTACATCTGTGTGTAAATGTACCCAGGTTTTATAGTGTGATTTAATAAGTACATCTGTGTGTAAATGTACCCAGGCTTTATAGTGTGATTTAATAAGTACATCTGTGTGTAAATGTACCCAGGATTTATAGTGTGATTTAATAAGTTTATCTGTGTGTAAATGTACCCAGGCTTTATAGTGTGATTTAATAAGTACACATCTGTGTGTAAATGTACCCAGGCTTTATAGTGTGATTTAATAAGTACATCTGTGTGTAAATGTACTCAGGCTTTATAGTGTGATTTAATAAGTACGTGTGTGTAAATGTACCCAGGCTTTATAGTGTGATTTAATAAGTACATCTGTGTGTAAATGTACCCAGGCTTTATAGTATGATTTAATAAGTACATCTGTGTGTAAATGTACCCAGGCTTTATAGTGTGATTTAATAAGTACACATCTGTGTGTAAATGTACCCAGGCTTTATAGTGTGATTTAATAAGTACATATCTATGTGTAAATGTACCCAGGCTTTATAGTGTTATTTAATAAGTACATCTGTGTGTAAATGTACTCAGGCTTTATAGTGTGATTTAATAAGTACGTGTGTGTAAATGTACCCAGGCTTTATAGTGTGATTTAATAAGTACATCTGTGTGTAAATGTACCCAGGCTTTATAGTATGATTTAATAAGTACATCTGTGTGTAAATGTACCCAGGCTTTATAGTGTGATTTAATAAGTACATCTGTGTGTAAATGTACCCAGGCTTTATAGTGTGATTTAATAAGTACATCTGTGTGTAAATGTATCCAGGCTTTATAGTGTGATTTAATAAGTACATCTGTGTGTAAATGTACTCAGGCTTTATAGTGTGCTTTAATAAGTACATCTGTGTGTAAATGTACCCAGGCTTTATAGTGTGATTTAATAAGTACATCTGTGTGTAAATGTACCCAGGATTTATAGTGTGATTTAATAAGTACATCTGTGTGTAAATGTACCCAGGCTTTATAGTGTGATTTAATAAGTACATATCTGTGTGTAAATGTATCCAGGCTTTATAGTGTGATTTAATAAGTACATCTGTGTGTAAATGTACCCAGGTTTTATAGTGTGATTTAATAAGTACATCTGTGTGTAAATGTACCCAGGCTTTATAGTGTGATTTAATAAGTACATCTGTGTGTAAATGTACCCAGGATTTATAGTGTGATTTAATAAGTTTATCTGTGTGTAAATGTACCCAGGCTTTATAGTGTGATTTAATAAGTACACATCTGTGTGTAAATGTACCCAGGCTTTATAGTGTGATTTAATAAGTACATCTGTGTGTAAATGTACTCAGGCTTTATAGTGTGATTTAATAAGTACATCTGTGTGTAAATGTACCCAGGCTTTATAGTGTGATTTAATAAGTACATCTGTGTGTAAATGTACCCAGGCTATATAGTGTGATTTAATAAGTACATCTGTGTGTAAATGTACCCAGGCTATATAGTGTGATTTAATAAGTACATCTGTGTGTAAATGTACCCAGGCTTTATAGTATGATTTAATAAGTACATCTGTGTGTAAATGTACCCAGGCTTTATAGTGTGATTTAATAAGTACATCTGTGTGTAAATGTACCCAGGCTTTATAGTGTGATTTAATAAGTACATCTGTGTGTAAATGTACCCAGGCTTTATAGAGTGATTTAATAAGTACATCTGTGTGTAAATGTACCCAGGCTTTATAGTGTGATTTAATAAGTACATCTGTGTGTAAATGTACCCAGGCTTCTTTATAGTGTGATTTAATAAGTACATCTGTGTGTAAATGTACCCAGGCTTTATAGTGTGATTTAATAAGTACTTCTGTGTGTAAATGTATCCAGGCTTTATAGTGTGATTTAATAAGTACAACTGTGTGTAAATGTATTCAGGCTCTATAGTGTGATTTAATAAGTACATATCTGTGTGTAAATGTACCCAGGTTTTACAGTGTGATTTAATAAGTACATCTGTGTGTAAATGTATATAGGCTTTATAGTGTGATTTAATAAGTACATTTGTGTGTAAATGTACCCAGGCTATATAGTGTGATTTAATAAGTACATTTGTGTGTAAATGTACCCAGGCTTTATAGTGTAATTTAATAAGTACATCTGTGTGTAAATGTACCCAGGCTTTATAGTGTGATTTAATACGTGCATCTGTGTGTAAATGTATTCAGGCTCTATAGTGTGATTTAATAAGTACATCTGTGTGTAAATGTACCCAGGCTTTATAGTGTGATTTAATAAGTACATATCAGTGTGTAAATGTACCCAGGCTTTATAGTGTGATTTATTAAGTACATCTGTGTGTAAATGTATCTAGGCTCTATAGTGTGATTTAATAAGTACATCTGTGTGTAAATGTACCCAGGCTTTATAGTGTGATTTAATAAGTACATCTGTGTGTAAATGTATCCAGGCTTTATAGTATGATTTAATAAGTACATCTGTGTGTAAATGTACCCAGGCTTTATAGTGTGATTTAATAAGTACATCTGTGTGTAAATGTACCCAGGCTTTATAGTGTGATTTAATAAGTACATCTGTGTGTAAATGTATCCAGGCTTTATAGTGTGATTTAATAAGTACATCTGTGTGTAAATGTACTCAGGCTTTATAGTGTGCTTTAATAAGTACATCTGTGTGTAAATGTACCCAGGCTTTATAGTGTGATTTAATAAGTACATCTGTGTGTAAATGTACCCAGGATTTATAGTGTGATTTAATAAGTACATCTGTGTGTAAATGTACCCAGGCTTTATAGTGTGATTTAATAAGTACATATCTGTGTGTAAATGTATCCAGGCTTTATAGTGTGATTTAATAAGTACATCTGTGTGTAAATGTACCCAGGTTTTATAGTGTGATTTAATAAGTACATCTGTGTGTAAATGTACCCAGGCTTTATAGTGTGATTTAATAAGTACATCTGTGTGTAAATGTACCCAGGATTTATAGTGTGATTTAATAAGTTTATCTGTGTGTAAATGTACCCAGGCTTTATAGTGTGATTTAATAAGTACACATCTGTGTGTAAATGTACCCAGGCTTTATAGTGTGATTTAATAAGTACATCTGTGTGTAAATGTACTCAGGCTTTATAGTGTGATTTAATAAGTACATCTGTGTGTAAATGTACCCAGGCTTTATAGTGTGATTTAATAAGTACATCTGTGTGTAAATGTACCCAGGCTATATAGTGTGATTTAATAAGTACATCTGTGTGTAAATGTACCCAGGCTATATAGTGTGATTTAATAAGTACATCTGTGTGTAAATGTACCCAGGCTTTATAGTATGATTTAATAAGTACATCTGTGTGTAAATGTACCCAGGCTTTATAGTGTGATTTAATAAGTACATCTGTGTGTAAATGTACCCAGGCTTTATAGTGTGATTTAATAAGTACATCTGTGTGT
The DNA here is from genome assembly GCF_027579735.1 of Bombina bombina. Taxonomy (NCBI): domain Eukaryota; kingdom Metazoa; phylum Chordata; class Amphibia; order Anura; family Bombinatoridae; genus Bombina; species Bombina bombina. The sequence goes on from NC_069503.1 coordinate 38,195,660, forward strand.
AAATGTACCCAGGCTTTATAGAGTGATTTAATAAGTACATCTGTGTGTAAATGTACCCAGGCTTTATAGTGTGATTTAATAAGTACATCTGTGTGTAAATGTACCCAGGCTTCTTTATAGTGTGATTTAATAAGTACATCTGTGTGTAAATGTACCCAGGCTTTATAGTGTGATTTAATAAGTACTTCTGTGTGTAAATGTATCCAGGCTTTATAGTGTGATTTAATAAGTACAACTGTGTGTAAATGTATTCAGGCTCTATAGTGTGATTTAATAAGTACATATCTGTGTGTAAATGTACCCAGGTTTTACAGTGTGATTTAATAAGTACATCTGTGTGTAAATGTATATAGGCTTTATAGTGTGATTTAATAAGTACATTTGTGTGTAAATGTACCCAGGCTATATAGTGTGATTTAATAAGTACATTTGTGTGTAAATGTACCCAGGCTTTATAGTGTAATTTAATAAGTACATCTGTGTGTAAATGTACCCAGGCTTTATAGTGTGATTTAATACGTGCATCTGTGTGTAAATGTATTCAGGCTCTATAGTGTGATTTAATAAGTACATCTGTGTGTAAATGTACCCAGGCTTTATAGTGTGATTTAATAAGTACATATCAGTGTGTAAATGTACCCAGGCTTTATAGTGTGATTTATTAAGTACATCTGTGTGTAAATGTATCTAGGCTCTATAGTGTGATTTAATAAGTACATCTGTGTGTAAATGTACCCAGGCTTTATAGTGTGATTTAATAAGTACATCTGTGTGTAAATGTATCCAGGCTTTATAGTGTGATTTAATAAGTACAACTGTGTGTAAATGTACCCAGGCTTTATAGTGTGATTTAATAAGTACATCTGTGTGTAAATGTATCCAGGCTCTATAGTGTGATTTAATAAGTACATCTGTGTGTAATTGTACCCAGGCTTTATAGTGTGATTTAATAAGTACATCTGTGTGTAAATGTACCCAGGCTTTATAGTGTGATTTAATAAGTACATCTGTGTGTAAATGTATCCAGGCTCTATAGTGTGATTTAATATGTGCATCTGTGTGTAAATGTATTCAGGCTCTATAGTGTGATTTAATAAATACATCTGTGTGTAAATGTACCCAGGCTTTATAGTGTGATGTAATAAGTACATCTGTGTGTAAATGTATCCAGGCTCTATAGTGTGATGTAATAAGTACATCTGTGTGTAAATGTATCCAGGCTCTATAGTGTGATTTAATAAGTACATCTGTGTGTAAATGTACCCAGGCTTTATAGTGTGATGTAATAAGTACATCTGTGTGTAAATGTATCCAGGCTCTATAGTGTGATGTAATAAGTACATCTGTGTGTAAATGTATCCAGGCTCTATAGTGTGATTTAATAAGTACATCTGTGTGTAAATGTACCCAGGCTTTATAGTGTGATGTAATAAGTACATCTGTGTGTAAATGTATCCAGGCTCTATAGTGTGATGTAATAAGTACATCTGTGTGTAAATGTATCCAGGCTCTATAGTGTGATTTAATAAGTACATCTGTGTGTAAATGTACCCAGGCTTTATAGTGTGATTTAATAAGTACAACTGTGTGTAAATGTATTCAGGCTCTATAGTGTGATTTAATAAGTACATATCTGTGTGTAAATGTACCCAGGCTATATAGTGTGATTTAATAAGTACATTTGTGTGTAAATGTACCCAGGCTTTATAGTGTAATTTAATAAGTACATCTGTGTGTAAATGTACCCAGGCTTTATAGTGTGATTTAATATGTGCATCTGTGTGTAAATGTATTCAGGCTCTATAGTGTGATTTAATAAATACATCTGTGTGTAAATGTACCCAGGCTTTATAGTGTGATGTAATAAGTACATCTGTGTGTAAATGTATCCAGGCTCTATAGTGTGATGTAATAAGTACATCTGTGTGTAAATGTATCCAGGCTCTATAGTGTGATTTAATAAGTACATCTGTGTGTAAATGTACCCAGGCTTTATAGTGTGATGTAATAAGTACATCTGTGTGTAAATGTATCCAGGCTCTATAGTGTGATGTAATAAGTACATCTGTGTGTAAATGTATCCAGGCTCTATAGTGTGATTTAATAAGTACATCTGTGTGTAAATGTACCCAGGCTTTATAGTGTGATGTAATAAGTACATCTGTGTGTAAATGTATCCAGGCTCTATAGTGTGATGTAATAAGTACATCTGTGTGTAAATGTATCCAGGCTCTATAGTGTGATTTAATAAGTACATCTGTGTGTAAATGTACCCAGGCTTTATAGTGTGATTTAATAAGTACAACTGTGTGTAAATGTATTCAGGCTCTATAGTGTGATTTAATAAGTACATATCTGTGTGTAAATGTACCCAGGCTATATAGTGTGATTTAATAAGTACATTTGTGTGTAAATGTACCCAGGCTTTATAGTGTAATTTAATAAGTACATCTGTGTGTAAATGTACCCAGGCTTTATAGTGTGATTTAATACGTGCATCTGTGTGTAAATGTATTCAGGCTCTATAGTGTGATTTAATAAGTACATCTGTGTGTAAATGTACCCAGGCTTTATAGTGTGATTTAATAAGTACATATCAGTGTGTAAATGTACCCAGGCTTTATAGTGTGATTTATTAAGTACATCTGTGTGTAAATGTATCTAGGCTCTATAGTGTGATTTAATAAGTACATCTGTGTGTAAATGTACCCAGGCTTTATAGTGTGATTTAATAAGTACATCTGTGTGTAAATGTATCCAGGCTTTATAGTGTGATTTAATAAGTACAACTGTGTGTAAATGTACCCAGGCTTTATAGTGTGATTTAATAAGTACATCTGTGTGTAAATGTATCCAGGCTCTATAGTGTGATTTAATAAGTACATCTGTGTGTAATTGTACCCAGGCTTTATAGTGTGATTTAATAAGTACATCTGTGTGTAAATGTATCCAGGCTTTATAGTGTGATTTAATAAGTACATTTGTGTGTAAATGTACCCAGGCTTTATAGTGTAATTTAATAAGTACATCTGTGTGTAAATGTAACCAGGCTTTATAGTGTGATTTAATATGTGCATCTGTGTGTAAATGTATTCAGGCTCTATAGTGTGATTTAATAAATACTGTGGCAAACCTAGCCACTTCTGGACTATAACGTAAGAAAGGTTGTCTGTGACAGACCCTTCGGTCAGGACTGAAAGTGTTAACTTTATTTTCTAACCACAAGTGGCTGGCTCCAGCTACAATCTAATTAATGCTTAGCATTCTATTGTTTGATCACCCCCAGAGAGAAACGCCTAAGTGATAAGGAGAGTCAAGAGTGTCCTGTGGTTGAAGTGTTTAAGTAATATAATCCTATTGTATCCTGTCAAGGGCGCTTCTCCCTTTTATCTAATGTACAACATTCTTTCAACCCCCATCTGGGGGGGGGGGGGGTCAAAAACCTGTATAAATCTGTGTGCTGCCTTCAAATAAAGTGTTATTCTGTTTAAAACCTGAAAACTGGCTGGGTTGTGAATTGCTGATTCCCTATGCAGGACATTGTTCCCTGGTGTTAACCCTTGGTATCCGGTTGGTACCGTTACAATTGGTGGCAAGCGACGGAATGAACCTTATCGCCCAGAAGAGCAACTACACAAGCCAGTAACCTCAGGAAGAGGGGGATTACTACAATACTGACTAAGATGGAAGGAGTACCAGGGACCGAAGTGAATGGAGATGGATTATTCTAAGCTAAAGAGACAAACGTAAAAGGAACTGCTAGAAGCCAGGGGAAAGATAGGCAGCAGCAAACCCAAGGCTATATTAATTGCTGAGCTGATGGAGGGAGACAGAGCTCGCAGCGCTACGCCTCCAGCAGCCATGGAGGAGACCCTATACCAGAGGGAAATGAGGACCAGGCTGGAATTTTTACCCCAACCTGTACCACGGGATATGCTATCCGTGGTAATGGCAGATGTGCAGGAGTACGTGATGGCACACAGTCCGCGGAATGCATCCTCCCGAGCAGAATCCATTTTGGACGCACTCAGCAACCCAGTAAGACCCAAAATCCCATACCATGCATTTAAAATGTTTTGTGAGGAGAAGGATGAGATTGATGGGTATTTACAGGATTTTGAGAGACTGTGCGAGTTACATGATTTGGAGCAGTCCGTATGGGTGCCGGTGCTAGCAGGCAAGCTAGCCGGTAGGGCAGCGGAAGCGTATTGCGCTGTACCCAGGGAGGACAGCAAGGATTACGCTAAAGTGAAGAGAGCGATCTTGGAAAGATATGCCATTACCTCAGAGGCATACCGGCGCAAGTTTAGAGGCCTGCGCAAGCCAGAAAGAGATTCCCATGCAGAGTGGGCCCACAAGCTGGATCAAGCATCTCAGGGGTGGATACAGGCCAGCCAAGCTACCACCATGGAAGAATTGCGACAACTGATGCTGTTGGAGCAATTCTTTAACGGCTTGTCCCCAGAAGCCCAAGAATGGGTGAGAGATCGAAAACCCCTCACCTTAACCGAAGCAGCCAGATTAGCAGACCAGCATTTTGATGCCAGGAGGCACCATGGACTACAGCCTAACAACGGACGGGCTAATATACAATGCCACACCTGCAAGCAGTGGGGACATATGGCACGTGAGTGCACCCAAAATCGGAGCAGACAAGCTTGGAACCAGGTCAGACAGAACCTGGCCCCAAGGGCGGCTGCTCACCATTACCAAACGGAGCCAGCCGCTCATGAGGTGTTGAGCACCCAAGCCGAGGAACCCCTGGGAATTCTGCATGAGGTGATGTCGGTCCAGGGACTTCGGGATTCGGGAGCTACTTTAACCCTGATAGCTCCCCATTTGGTGCCGGATACAGCACCCACTGGCGGATCCGTGGCAGTACGAGGGGCAGGGGGAGCAGTATACCGATTGCCCACTGCTAGAGTGGAGTACAGACCCCCAGTCACCCCAGCAGCTGCCAGTTACCAACCCCCGGCGCACCGCTATACCACACGGCCTCCGGCCACGAACTACCCTCAGAGAGCCCGGTTCAATTCGCGGGGCTACTCACAACCTATTCGGTGCTTTGGATGTAAGCAACTAGGGCACAAAAGACCAGAGTGTCCCCTAAATGCAGCGAATCAAGCACAGTCCTGGAGAAGACCCGCTGGCGGAATCCCACATAATCCTCAGCCTGTGGCCCGCTACGTAGAGGCGCCAGAATGCTGGGGCAGCCTACATGAAGCAGACCCCGTGCAAGCTGCCCACCGGAATAACCGGCAACGGGTTAAAGTGAATGGGAAGGAGGTCAGTTGTCTACGGGATACTGGTGCTACCATGACCTTGCTTCAAGAGAACTTGGTGCCTGAGAAACAGCACACTGGAGACACTGTGGCTGTGAGGGTAGCAGGGGGCACTGTGTTCCGCCTACCTGTTGCCAGGGTACATTTGGATTGGGGAGTGGGCGCTAGACTTGTGAATGTGGGGGTCAAGAAGGACTTACCTGCTGATGTTCTCCTTGGAAATGACTTGGCCCCCCTTGTTTCTGCCTATGCTCCCATGGATCCCGCTAATGTTAACCCTGTGACTACCCAAGCCCAGTCCCTCCGGGAAGAGACGCTTCCATGTTTGGGGTGGGGGCAGTACTGAGCCAAGTTGGAGCAGATGGCGGAGAACACCCCGTAGCTTACTTGAGCCGAAAGTTGTTGCCCCGGACATCCCCAAGCCGATCCGTTGGGATCAGACTGTGTATGCCGGCTTGGTTCTGGGGGAGCATTGTGGCAAACCTAGCCACTTCTGGACTATAACGTAAGAAAGGTTGTCTGTGACAGACCCTTCGGTCAGGACTGAAAGTGTTAACTTTATTTTCTAACCACAAGTGGCTGGCTCCAGCTACAATCTAATTAATGCTTAGCATTCTATTGTTTGATCACCCCCAGAGAGAAACGCCTAAGTGATAAGGAGAGTCAAGAGTGTCCTGTGGTTGAAGTGTTTAAGTAATATAATCCTATTGTATCATGTCAAGGGCGCTTCTCCCTTTTATCTAATGTACAACATTCTTTCAACCCCCATCTGGGGGGGGGGGGGGTCAAAAACCTGTATAAATCTGTGTGCTGCCTTCAAATAAAGTGTTATTCTGTTTAAAACCTGAAAACTGGCTGGGTTGTGAATTGCTGATTCCCTATGCAGGACATTGTTCCCTGGTGTTAACCCTTGGTATCCGGTTGGTACCGTTACAAATACATCTGTGTGTAAATGTACCCAGGCTTTATAGTGTGATGTAATAAGTACATCTGTGTGTAAATGTATCCAGGCTCTATAGTGTGATGTAATAAGTACATCTGTGTGTAAATGTATCCAGGCTCTATAGTGTGATTTAATAAGTACATCTGTGTGTAAATGTACCCAGGCTTTATAGTGTGATTTAATAAGTACATCTGTGTGTAAATGTATCCAGGCTCTATAGTGTGATTTAATAAGTACATCTGTGTGTAAATGTACCCAGGCTTTATAGTGTGATTTAATAAGTACAACTGTGTGTAAATGTATTCAGGCTCTATAGTGTGATTTAATAAGTACATATCTGTGTGTAAATGTACCCAGGTTTTATAGTGTGATTTAATAAGTACATCTGTGTGTAAATGTATATAGGCTTTATAGTGTGATTTAATAAGTACACATCTGTGTGTAAATGTACCCAGGCTTTATAGTGTGATTTAATAAGTACATCTGTGTGTAAATGTATCCAGGTTTTATAGTGTGATTTAATAAGTACATCTGTTTGTAAATGTACCCATGCTTTATAGTGTGATTTAATAAGTACATTTGTGTGTAAATGTATCCAGGCTTTATATTGTGATTTAATAAGTACACATATGTGTGTAAATGTACCCAGGCTTTATAGTGTGATTTAATAAGTACACATCTGTGTGTAAATGTACCCAGGCTTTATAGTGTGATTTAATAAGTACACATCTGTGTGTAAATGTGCCCAGGCTTTATAGTGTTATTGAATAAGTGCATCTGTGTGTAAATGTACCCAGGCTTTATAGTGTGATTGAATAAGTACATCTGTGTGTAAATGTATCCAGGTTTTATAGTGTGATTTAATAAGTACATATATGTGTGTAAATGTATCCAGGCTTTATAGTGTGATTTAATAAGTACATCTGTGTGTAAATATATCCAGGTTTTATAGTGTGATTTAATAAGTACATCTGTTTGTAAATGTACCCAGGCTTTATAGTGTGATTTAATAAGTACATATCAGTGTGTAAATGTACCCAGGCTTTATAGTGTGATTTAATAAGTACATCTGTGTGTAAATGTATCCAGGCTTTATATTGTGATTTAATAAGTACACATCTGTGTGTAAATGTACCCAGGATTTATAGTGTGATTTAATAAGTACACATCTGTGTGTAAATGTACCCAGGCTTTATAGTGTGATTTAATAAGTACACATCTGTGTGTAAATGTGCCCAGGCTTTATAGTGTTATTGAATAAGTGCATCTGTGTGTAAATGTACCCAGGCTTTATAGCGTGATTGAATAAGTACATCTGTGTGTAAATGTATATAGGCTTTATAGTGTGATTTAATAAGTACATTTGTGTGTAAATGTACCCAGGCTATATAGTGTGATTTAATAAGTACATTTGTGTGTAAATGTACCCAGGCTTTATAGTGTAATTTAATAAGTACATCTGTGTGTAAATGTACCCAGGCTTTATAGTGTGATTTAATACGTGCATCTGTGTGTAAATGTATTCAGGCTCTATAGTGTGATTTAATAAGTACATCTGTGTGTAAATGTACCCAGGCTTTATAGTGTGATTTAATAAGTACATATCAGTGTGTAAATGTACCCAGGCTTTATAGTGTGATTTATTAAGTACATCTGTGTGTAAATGTATCCAGGCTCTATAGTGTGATTTAATAAGTAAATCTGTGTGTAAATGTACCCAGGCTTTATAGTGTGATTTAATAAGTACATCTGTGTGTAAATGTATCCAGGCTTTATAGTGTGATTTAATAAGTACAACTGTGTGTAAATGTACCCAGGCTTTATAGTGTGATTTAATAAGTACATCTGTGTGTAAATGTATCCAGGCTCTATAGTGTGATTTAATAAGTACATCTGTGTGTAAATGTACCCAGGCTTTATAGTGTGATTTAATAAGTACATCTGTGTGTAAATGTATCCAGGCTTTATAGTGTGATTTAATAAGTACATTTGTGTGTAAATGTACCCAGGCTTTATAGTGTAATTTAATAAGTACATCTGTGTGTAAATGTACCCAGGCTTTATAGTGTGATTTAATACGTGCATCTGTGTGTAAATGTATTCAGGCTCTATAGAGTGATTTAATAAATACATCTGTGTGTAAATGTACCCAGGCTTTATAGTGTGATGTAATAAGTACATCTGTGTGTAAATGTATCCAGGCTCTATAGTGTGATTTAATAAGTACATCTGTGTGTAAATGTACCCAGGCTTTATAGTGTGATTTAATAAGTACATCTGTGTGTAAATGTATCCAGGCTTTATAGTGTGATTTAATAAGTACAACTGTGTGTAAATGTATTCAGGCTCTATAGTGTGATTTAATAAGTACATATCTGTGTGTAAATGTACCCAGGTTTTATAGTGTGATTTAATAAGTACATCTGTGTGTAAATGTATATAGGCTTTATAGTGTGATTTAATAAGTACACATCTGTGTGTAAATGTACCCAGGCTTAATAGTGTGATTTAATAAGTACATCTGTGTGTAAATGTATCCAGGTTTTATAGTGTGATTTAATAAGTACATCTGTTTGTAAATGTACCCATGCTTTATAGTGTGATTTAATAAGTACATATCAGTGTTTAAATGTATCCAGGCTTTATAGTGTGATTTAATAAGTACATTTGTGTGTAAATGTATCCAGGCTTTATATTGTGATTTAATAAGTACACATCTGTGTGTAAATGTACCCAGTCATTATAGTGTGATTTAATAAGTACAACTGTGTGTAAATGTATTCAGGCTCTATAGTGTGATTTAATAAGTACATATCTGTGTGTAAATGTACCCAGGTTTTATAGTGTGATTTAATAAGTACATCTGTGTGTAAATGTATATAGGCTTTATAGTGTGATTTAATAAGTACACATCTGTGTGTAAATGTACCCAGGCTTTATAGTGTGATTTAATAAGTACATCTGTGTGTAAATGTATCCAGGTTTTATAGTGTGATTTAATAAGTACATCTGTTTGTAAATGTACCCATGCTTTATAGTGTGATTTAATAAGTACATTTGTGTGTAAATGTATCCAGGCTTTATATTGTGATTTAATAAGTACACATATGTGTGTAAATGTACCCAGGCTTTATAGTGTGATTTAATAAGTACACATCTGTGTGTAAATGTACCCAGGCTTTATAGTGTGATTTAATAAGTACACATCTGTGTGTAAATGTGCCCAGGCTTTATAGTGTTATTGAATAAGTGCATCTGTGTGTAAATGTACCCAGGCTTTATAGTGTGATTGAATAAGTACATCTGTGTGTAAATGTATCCAGGTTTTATAGTGTGATTTAATAAGTACATATATGTGTGTAAATGTATCCAGGCTTTATAGTGTGATTTAATAAGTACATCTGTGTGTAAATATATCCAGGTTTTATAGTGTGATTTAATAAGTACATCTGTTTGTAAATGTACCCAGGCTTTATAGTGTGATTTAATAAGTACATATCAGTGTGTAAATGTACCCAGGCTTTATAGTGTGATTTAATAAGTACATCTGTGTGTAAATGTATCCAGGCTTTATATTGTGATTTAATAAGTACACATCAGTGTGTAAATGTACCCAGGCTTTATAGTGTGATTTAATAAGTACACATCTGTGTGTAAATGTACCCAGGCTTTATAGTGTGATTTAATAAGTACACATCTGTGTGTAAATGTGCCCAGGCTTTATAGTGTTATTGAATAAGTGCATCTGTGTGTAAATGTACCCAGGCTTTATAGCGTGATTGAATAAGTACATCTGTGTGTAAATGTATATAGGCTTTATAGTGTGATTTAATAAGTACATTTGTGTGTAAATGTACCCAGGCTATATAGTGTGATTTAATAAGTACATTTGTGTGTAAATGTACCCAGGCTTTATAGTGTAATTTAATAAGTACATCTGTGTGTAAATGTACCCAGGCTTTATAGTGTGATTTAATACGTGCATCTGTGTGTAAATGTATTCAGGCTCTATAGTGTGATTTAATAAGTACATCTGTGTGTAAATGTACCCAGGCTTTATAGTGTGATTTAATAAGTACATATCAGTGTGTAAATGTACCCAGGCTTTATAGTGTGATTTATTAAGTACATCTGTGTGTAAATGTATCCAGGCTCTATAGTGTGATTTAATAAGTAAATCTGTGTGTAAATGTACCCAGGCTTTATAGTGTGATTTAATAAGTACATCTGTGTGTAAATGTATCCAGGCTTTATAGTGTGATTTAATAAGTACAACTGTGTGTAAATGTACCCAGGCTTTATAGTGTGATTTAATAAGTACATCTGTGTGTAAATGTATCCAGGCTCTATAGTGTGATTTAATAAGTACATCTGTGTGTAAATGTACCCAGGCTTTATAGTGTGATTTAATAAGTACATCTGTGTGTAAATGTATCCAGGCTTTATAGTGTGATTTAATAAGTACATTTGTGTGTAAATGTACCCAGGCTTTATAGTGTAATTTAATAAGTACATCTGTGTGTAAATGTACCCAGGCTTTATAGTGTGATTTAATACGTGCATCTGTGTGTAAATGTATTCAGGCTCTATAGAGTGATTTAATAAATTCATCTGTGTGTAAATGTACCCAGGCTTTATAGTGTGATTTAATACGTGCATCTGTGTGTAAATGTATTCAGGCTCTATAGAGTGATTTAATAAATACATCTGTGTGTAAATGTACCCAGGCTTTATAGTGTGATGTAATAAGTACATCTGTGTGTAAATGTACCCAGGCTTTATAGTGTGATTTAATAAGTACATCTGTGTGTAAATGTATCCAGGCTTTATAGTGTGATTTAATAAGTACAACTGTGTGTAAATGTATTCAGGCTCTATAGTGTGATTTAATAAGTACATATCTGTGTGTAAATGTACCCAGGTTTTATAGTGTGATTTAATAAGTACATCTGTGTGTAAATGTATATAGGCTTTATAGTGTGATTTAATAAGTACACATCTGTGTGTAAATGTACCCAGGCTTTAAAGTGTGATTTAATAAGTACATCTGTGTGTAAATGTATCCAGGTTTTATAGTGTGATTTAATAAGTACATCTGTTTGTAAATGTACCCATGCTTTATAGTGTGATTTAATAAGTACATATCAGTGTTTAAATGTATCCAGGCTTTATAGTGTGATTTAATAAGTACATTTGTGTGTAAATGTATCCAGGCTTTATATTGTGATTTAATAAGTACACATCTGTGTGTAAATGTACCCAGTCATTATAGTGTGATTTAATAAGTACACATCTGTGTGTAAATGTACCCAGGCTTTATAGTGTGATTTAATAAGTGCACATCTGTGTGTAAATGTACCCAGGCTTTATAGTGTGATTGAATAAGTACATCTGTGTGTAAATGTATCCAGGTTTTATAGTGTGATTTAATAAGTACATATATGTGTGTAAATGTATCCAGGCTTTATAGTGTGATTTAATAAGTACATTTGTGTGTAAATGTATCCAGGCTTTATAGTGAGCTTTAATAAGTACACATCTGTGTGTAAATGTACCCAGGCTTTATAGCGTGATGTAATAAGTACATCTGTGTGTAAATGTATCCAGGCTCTATAGTGTGATTTAATAAGTACATCTGTGTGTAAATGTACCCAGGCTTTATAGTGTGATTTAATAAATACATCTGTGTGTAAATGTATCCAGGCTTTATAGTGTGATTTAATAAGTACAACTGTGTGTAAATGTATTCAGGCTCTATAGTGTGACTTAATAAGTACATATCTGTGTGTAAATGTACCCAGGTTTTATAGTGTGATTTAATAAGTACACATCTGTGTGTAAATGTACCCAGGCTTTATAGTGTGATTTAATAAGTACATCTGTGTGTAAATGTATCCAGGTTTTATAGTGTGATTTAATAAGTACATCTGTTTGTAAATGTACCCATGCTTTATAGTGTGATTTAATAAGTTCATATCAGTGTTTAAATGTATCCAGGCTTTATAGTGTGATTTAATAAGTACATCTGTGTGTAAATGTATCCAGGCTTTATATTGTGATTTAATAAGTACATCTGTGTGTAAATGTACCCCGGCTTTATAGTATGATTTAATAAGTACACATCTGTTTGTAAATGTACCCAGGCTTTATAGTGTGATTTAATAAGTACACATCTGTGTGTAAATGTGCCCAGGCTTTATAGTGTTATTGAATAAGTGCATCTGTGTGTAAATGTACCCAGGCTTTATAGTGTGATTGAATAAGTACATCTGTGTGTAAATGTATCCAGGTTTTATAGTGTGATTTAATAAGTACATATATGTGTGTAAATGTATCCAGGCTTTATAGTGTGATTTAATAAGTACATCTGTGTGTAAATATATCCAGGTTTTATAGTGTGATTTAATAAGTACATCTGTTTGTAAATGTACCCATGCTTTATAGTGTGATTTAATAAGTACATATCAGTGTGTAAATGTACCCAGGCTTTATAGTGTGATTTAATAAGTACATCTGTGTGTAAATGTATCCAGGCTTTATATTGTGATTTAATAAGTACACATCTGTGTGTAAATGTACCCAGTCATTATAGTGTGATTTAATAAGTACACATCTGTGTGTAAATGTACCCAGGCTTTATAGTGTGATTTAATAAGTGCACATCTGTGTGTAAATGTACCCAGGCTTTATAGTGTTATTTAATAAGTGCATCTGTGTGTAAATGTACCCAGGCTTTATAGTGTGATTGAATAAGTACATCTGTGTGTAAATGTATCCAGGTTTTATAGTGTGATTTAATAAGTACATATATGTGTGTAAATGTATCCAGGCTTTATAGTGTGATTTAATAAGTACATTTGTGTGTAAATGTATCCAGGCTTTATAGTGAGCTTTAATAAGTACACATCTGTGTGTAAATGTATCCAGGATTTATAGTGTGATTTAATAAGTACATCTGTTTGTAAATGTACCCATGCTTTATAGTGTGATTTAATAAGTACATATCAGTGTGTAAATGTACCCAGGCTTTATAGTGTGATTTAATAAGTACATCTGTGTGTAAATGTATCCAGGCTTTATAGTGTGATTTAAAAAGTACACATCTGTGTGTAAATGTACCCAGGCTTTATAGTGTGATTTAATAAGTACATCTGTTTGTAAATGTACCCATGCTTTATAGTGTGATTTAATAAGTACATATCAGTGTGTAAATGTACCCAGGCTTTATAGTGTGATTTAATAAGTACACATCTGTGTGTAAATGTATCCAGGATTTATAGTGTGATTTAATAAGTACATCTGTTTGTAAATGTACCCATGCTTTATAGTGTGATTTAATAAGTACATATCAGTGTGTAAATGTACCCAGGCTTTATAGTGTGATTTAATAAGTACATCTGTGTGTAAATGTATATAGGCTTTATAGTGTGATTTAATAAGTACACATCTGTGTGTAAATGTACCCAGGCTTTATAGTGTGATTTAATAAGTACATCTGTGTGTAAATGTATCCAGGTTTTATAGTGTGATTTAATAAGTACATCTGTTTGTAAATGTACCCATGCTTTATAGTGTGATTTAATAAGTTCATATCAGTGTTTAAATGTATCCAGGCTTTATAGTGTGATTTAATAAGTACATCTGTGTGTAAATGTATCCAGGCTTTATATTGTGATTTAATAAGTACATCTGTGTGTAAATGTACCCCGGCTTTATAGTATGATTTAATAAGTACACATCTGTTTGTAAATGTACCCAGGCTTTATAGTGTGATTTAATAAGTACACATCTGTGTGTAAATGTGCCCAGGCTTTATAGTGTTATTGAATAAGTGCATCTGTGTGTAAATGTACCCAGGCTTTATAGTGTGATTGAATAAGTACATCTGTGTGTAAATGTATCCAGGTTTTATAGTGTGATTTAATAAGTACATATATGTGTGTAAATGTATCCAGGCTTTATAGTGTGATTTAATAAGTACATCTGTGTGTAAATATATCCAGGTTTTATAGTGTGATTTAATAAGTACATCTGTTTGTAAATGTACCCATGCTTTATAGTGTGATTTAATAAGTACATATCAGTGTGTAAATGTACCCAGGCTTTATAGTGTGATTTAATAAGTACATCTGTGTGTAAATGTATCCAGGCTTTATATTGTGATTTAATAAGTACACATCTGTGTGTAAATGTACCCAGTCATTATAGTGTGATTTAATAAGTACACATCTGTGTGTAAATGTACCCAGGCTTTATAGTGTGATTTAATAAGTGCACATCTGTGTGTAAATGTACCCAGGCTTTATAGTGTTATTTAATAAGTGCATCTGTGTGTAAATGTACCCAGGCTTTATAGTGTGATTGAATAAGTACATCTGTGTGTAAATGTATCCAGGTTTTATAGTGTGATTTAATAAGTACATATATGTGTGTAAATGTATCCAGGCTTTATAGTGTGATTTAATAAGTACATTTGTGTGTAAATGTATCCAGGCTTTATAGTGAGCTTTAATAAGTACACATCTGTGTGTAAATGTATCCAGGATTTATAGTGTGATTTAATAAGTACATCTGTTTGTAAATGTACCCATGCTTTATAGTGTGATTTAATAAGTACATATCAGTGTGTAAATGTACCCAGGCTTTATAGTGTGATTTAATAAGTACATCTGTGTGTAAATGTATCCAGGCTTTATAGTGTGATTTAAAAAGTACACATCTGTGTGTAAATGTACCCAGGCTTTATAGTGTTATTTAATAAGTGCATCTGTGTGTAAATGTACCCAGGCTTTATAGTGTGATTGAATAAGTACATCTGTGTGTAAATGTATCCAGGTTTTATAGTGTGATTTAATAAGTACATATATGTGTGTAAATGTATCCAGGCTTTATAGTGTGATTTAATAAGTACATCTGTGTGTAAATGTATCCAGGCTTTATAGTGAGCTTCAATAAGTACATCTGTGTGTAAATGTATCCAGGTTGTAGTGTGCTTTAATAAGTACATCTGTGTGTAAATGTATCCAGGCTTTATAGTGTGCTTTAATAAGTACATCTGTGTGTAAATGTACCCAGGCTTTATAGTGTGATTTAATAAGTACATCTGTGTGTAAATGTACCCAGGCTTTATAGTGTGATTTAATAAGTAAACCTGTGTGTAATGTACCCAGGCTTTATAGTTTGCTTTAATAAACATCTGTGTGTAAATGTACCCAGGCTTTATAATGTGATTTAATAAGTACATCGGGGTGTAAATGTATTCAGGCTTTATAGTGTGATTTAATAAGTACATCTGTGTGTAAATGTACCCAGGCTTTGTAGTGTGATTTAATAAGTACATAACTGTGTGTAAATGTACCCAGGCTTGATAGTGTGATTTAATAAGTACATATATGTGTGTAAATGTACCCAGGCTTTATAGTGTGATTTAATAAGTACATCTGTGTGTAAATGTACCCAGGCTTTATAGTGTGATTTAATAAGTACATCTGTGTGTAAATGTACCCAGGCTTTATAGTGTGATTTAATAGGTACATCTGTGTGTAAATGAACCCAGGCTTTATAGTGTGATTGAATAAGTACATCTGTGTGTAAATGTATCCAGGTTTAATAGTGTGATTTAATAAGTACATCTGTGTGTAAATGTATCCAGGTTTTATAGTGTGATTTAATAAGTACACATCTGTGTGTAAATGTATCCAGGTTTTATAGTGTGATTTAATAAGTACACATCTGTGTGTAAATGTATCCAGGCTTTATAGTGTGATTTAATAAGTACATCTGTGTGTAAATGTACCCAGGCTTTATAGTGTGATTTAATAAGTACATCTGTGTGTAAATGTATCCAGGTTTTATAGTGTGATTTAATAAGTACACATCTGTGTGTAAATGTATCCAGGTTTTATAGTGTGATTTAATAAGTACACATCTGTGTGTAAATGTACCCAGGCTTTATAGTGTGATTTAATAAGTACATCTGTGTGTAACTGTACCCAGGCTTTATAGTGTGATTGAATAAGTACATCTGTGTGTAAATGTATCCAGGCTTTATAATGTGATTAATAAGTACATCTGTGTGTAAATGTGCCCAGGCTTTATAGTGTGATTTAATAAGTACATCTGTGTGTAAATGTACCCAGGCTTTATAGTGTGATTTAATAAGTACATCTGTGTGTAAATGTACCCAGGCTTTATAGTGTGATTTAATAAGTACATCTGTGTGTAAATGCACCCAGGCTTTATAGTGTGATTTAATAAGTACACATCTGTGTGTAAATGTACTAAGGCTTTATAGTGCGATTTAATAAGTACATCTGTGTGTAAATGTACCCAGGCTTTAAAGTGTGCTTTAATAAGTACATATCTGTGTGTAAATTTCACATGTCCCTTATATGCATCATCTGTTGCTCTTTATATAAGTGGATGGTAGTGATGCACCAAAATGGAAATTCTGAACCGAAACCGAAAACAAAAATCTAGGATGCACTTTGTCGAAAACCGAAAATGTATTTTTTTCAAATTATTTATAAAAAAAAAAAAGAAAAATTGTTGTTTTTTTTGCATAATTAGACTATTTAATTAATCTGAATTGAATAACTGCAAGCCAATAAAATAAAATAACCACACTTTTATTGAAAGTAACATACTAAAATTGTACAAAAACATAAATTGTGCTTTCCAGATAATTTCCTTTTCTTCTGTATAGGGAGAGTCCACAGCTGCATTCCTTACTTGTGGTAAACAATGAACCTGGCAACCAGGAGGAGGCAAAGACACCCCAGCCAAAGGCTTAGATACCTCCCCCACTTCCCTCATCCCCCAGTCATTCTGCCGAGGGAACAAGGAACAGTAGGAGAAATATCAGGGTGAAAATGGTGCCAGAACAATAAATAAAAATTTAGGGCTGCCCATCTGAGAATACGAGCAGGAGCTGTGGACTCTCTCTCTACATAAGGAAATTAAATCTGGTAAGCATAATTTTTGTTTTCCTTCTTAATATAGGGAGAGTCCACAGCTGCATTCCTTACTTGTGGGAAATAATACCCAAGCTCCAGAAGACACTGAATGCTAACGGGAGGGTAAAAGGAGAAACAGACCCTAATCTGAGGGCACCACAACCTGCAAAAGCTTTCTCCTGAAGGCTGCTTCAACAAAAGCAAAAACCTCAAACTTGTAACATTTTTAAAAAGTATGTACGGAAGACCATGTAGTCACCTTACATATCTGATCCATAGAGGCCTCATCTTTGAAGACCCAAGAGGAAGCCACTGCTCTCGTAGAATGATCCATAATCCTCTAAAGAGGCCTATGTCCCACTGTGTCACATGCAAAGCGGATAAAACTCCTCAAACAAAAAGACAAGGAAGATGAAGAGGCCCTCTGACCCCTATGTTTCCCAGGAACAATGACAAACAGATAATAAGTTTGTCTAAATTCCGTCGTAGCCTGAAGAACTTCAAGACAAGACTACATCCATATTATGCAGAAAACGTTCCTTCAATGAAGAAGGATTAAAACATAAGGAAGGAACTATCTTATCCTGATGATGGTGCGATCTGACACAACCTTAGGAAGAAATCCTAACCTAGGACATTTAACGGCCTTATCAGCAAGAAACACCAGATAAGGAGGGATGCATTGCAAGGCAGCAATCACAGAGACTCTGCGCGCAGAGCAATAATCAGAAGAAATGAACCTTCCAAGATACGTGATGTTAAAAACATTAAGGACAAGATTTAAGCTCCCAGAAGGAGCATCAGGTTTACACACTGGCCTGATACTAGTCAAAGCCTTAACCAAAAACTATGCATACGGAAGCTCAGCAAGCCTCTTGTGCAGTACAACAGACAGGGCCAACACGGTCCCATCAAGGAACTAGCTAAGAAACCCTTCGCCAGACTGACCAGGAGAAAGGAAAAATGCCTGGCAAACTTGAATCCTGTGCCAGGACAAACCACACTCTTCCAGATATAAGTAAGTCCTCCACACCTTATGATGACTTATATGAATGAGAGTATCATAACACTCTCAGGGAACCCTCTCTGAATAAGACTAAGCGTCAAACTCCTGCAGTCTTCAGCGAATCAGGTATGATGAAGAAAAGGCCATGTACCCGCAGGTCCCTGCAACAAGGAACCCTACTAGAGGATAAGATGAAATCCCCACTAACTCCAGGAAACTCCAGGAAACACCTTCTTCGCAGCAACAATGGACCAAGCAGTGTCATTGAGCCACCACTCGAGGAAGGACTGGTAATTGCAGACAGGGGGAAAAATAAATTGAACCTCCAAGACACTGCTAATGCCTCCATTAGCTCCGCCTGAGGATCCCTGCACCTCAGCCAAATTGAGTACTTGTATCGAGACAAGACACCATGAGATCTCTATACGGTGTCCCCCTTCAACTTCAACATCAGAAATCCCTCAGATGAAGAGACCATATCCCCAAACAGGGAATGTCTGTAGATAACATCCGTTCCGGATGATCACACCCTGAGTGTGGATCGTTAACAACGAGCAATAGTGGGCCTCTGCCCACTACAGACTTGTGACACTACCCTCATCGCTAGGGAGTCTGCCGCCCCTCAGATTGATATCTGAACCACTGAGGAAAAATTAGTCTGTGTAGAATATATAAACTGGGACTAACCCAGTAGGATAAGCCTTCAGAGCAAAAAGGATTACCCGAAGATCCATAGGTAATCAGGAGGGAACATTCCTACTGAACCCACAGGCCCCATGCCTTCTGGCACACCTTCTCCATCCTGATGGTCTAGTGACCATAGTCAACATCGCCCGGGATGCTCCTAAGAAGGATGTCTCTTGGAACAGGAGATCTGGACCAAGCCTAAAAGAGAACAAACTCTCGACCGAAGGTCCAAGGAAAACTGTTGAAACAAATTAAAAACAACGCCACTCTACTGCCTCAGCATTCACAGAGCATCGGTCGGAGATGAGACCTGGCAAAATAATGAAGTCCATGATGCACACGATAAAAACAGTCACCAGCAAAGGCTAGGAGTAGGTCTGGAGGGAACGACATGGCGAAGCTATGCTTGCCACCATCTAGTCACAAAAATTGTTCTCATGTCTATGAAGGTTTATATAGTACCCAGGGATCCACCCTGGTGCTTTATACCAAAGAATTCTGAACAAGGTTTCCTTCCATCCCTGAGGATCGAGGAAGACAGGTTAAACACCCAAATGATCTTCTTACAGACAAGACGATGGTGGTTGAACCAGAATTGGCCAGATAGGAAAACTGTCGCATTATCTGGATACTTGCAATGCCAAGAATCCCTAGATTGTGAAAAGTTCTGGACGCGGTAGCTAGATCAAACAAAGGAGTAATGAACTGGAAGTGCATTGTCCAGAACGTCAACCTCAGGAATCAAAATGTTCCCTGCGAAAGAAAGCAAAGGAATGATATCTTTCATCAATAGAAGTCATACCCCGAGCTAGAACACGGGGGGGGGGATTTTTTTTAGCTTTAAGTAGGAAAGATCCCAATTAGGAAGGGAGTTTCCCACCTTCTACAGCACCATGAAGAAAAGCATTGGTTTCCCAAACCCCCTTCTGCAATAGACATCAGGACAATTACTCTAAAAGAGTACAAACCCGCACCCACTCCAAAAAGGTTTCCTTCTCTCTGTCTGTGAAGACAAAAAAAGACAAGGTATCTGCCTCAGGGTGGCTGAGACTTGAAGTCTCTAAGACTCAAGAATCCTAAACGTCCCTTAGTCAAGCATCTGAAGGAGCTATAGTCAGCCCCCACATTATCTGGATTGGACCAGGAACTAGCCCTCATGCCAATCTACATTCAGCAAGATGCTTGCTCTGCTGTACTAGTCCAGGACTGAGCCGGTCTCCAAACACACTTGGATTGAACCGATGTAGCGGTGGTCTCTGATGCTGAGCTTTATCAGTAGAATAAGACTGTCACAAATACCCCATGATTAAGATGCTAAGGGGTTAATGTCCTTTAGTTTGTGAGCTAAAAACAGTTGTTTGTTTTTTTAAGAAGAACTTCGTGCTGTGTTAGGTCAGCATATGATTTCCATTTGATGTGCCAGAACCCCTAACAAATAGTTTCTAAGTCCAACTTGACTAAATGTTATCTTATAGGCATTGGTGCATGCAGACAGTAAAAGTGTCTAGAGACACAGAGCAGTGCTTCTTCACAGAAACTGATAAGGTCAATAAAGGGACATGGGTACAATGTAGATATGTGTTTAAAACTGTTATGACATTAGTTGAATGTAAATATGACAACCCTGTCATTTTGGTATCAAATTGATTCCCCCAATGAAACCAAGAGATTGCCGTCCTACTTAAATGAAAATAGATTTACCTAGCAGAAATTATGTGCTCTATATGTTCAGGCAAAGACTTAGAGTTTATTGGAGGTCGTAAAAGGTAGGGGGTTTCTTAGCCCTGCAAGGAGGGTGGGGTCAGGCAACTTGATCTCTGGAAAATATGTATAACTAAGTCATAAGCTTGCCTGACGTGGCTAGATTGTGACATAATAGTGACAGTAGAAGGGGTTTGATAACCCTTTCTGTGCCAAACAAGTGACTGGCGCAGGGTTGATTAACCATGGTTGCCAAAAATTGGTGGACAGCAGTGTAGATAATTTTTTTTATTAGATTTTAGTGCTTGTGGATTTGCTATTGTGAAAATCCCAGTACTAAAAAGAAATTGTGACTTAGAATTTCCAAAGGCTATAACTCAGTGTATTATATAGTCACACATTGTAAAAAGCCCCTTTCCCTATTATGTTTTTCTTTTCTATTTTATTTTTACTATGGAGACATATCAGCAGCAGAACAAGGAAATTATGGCACTGTTATGCCAAGAGTGAGATATCCCAACTCGTGGAAAGAACAAAGAGGGACTAATACAACTTCTTATTGAATATGATAACAGCCAGGCCACACCAGCTGAAGCCTAAGGAGAGGTGTCTGCAGCTGTGGTCTAATATTTGAACCACGTTACTAAAAGAGACTGGAGTATTAAAACTGTATATTTTAGGTTATTTTCTGCTAAATTGTATTCTTAGAGTTAATGTGTAAGTCTGGATTTTTCCTTAGGATTTTCCCTTTAATAAATCATAAGTGGTGGCAGCTTGGAGCTATATGGTTTTTAGTTTAGTTTAGGTGGCATTAAAGGGGAGTTTGGGGCATTTCTTTATGTCTAGTACAGACTAGAGAGTGTTGTTAACCCTTGCACCCACTGAACTAAGTCATAAGCTTGCCTGACGTGGCTAGATTGTGACATATTAGTGACAGTAGAAGTGGTTTGATAACCCTTTCTGTGCCAAACAAGTGACTGGCACAGGGTAGATTAACCCTGGTCGTCACAAGGACAAATTAAAGAATTTTCATCAAAAACGGTAAAAAACATGCGGCTAGATTTAGAGTTTTGTCGGTAACGACCCACGTATCTAACGCTGGTTTTTTTTCGCCCGCACCTTTTAAATACCGCTGGTATTTAGAGTTCACAGAAGGGCTGCGTTAGGCTCCAAAAAGGGAGCGTATAGCATATTTACCGCCAATGCAACTCTTAATACCAGGGGTGCTTACGGACGCGGCCAGCTTCAAAAACGTGCTCGTGCACGATTCCCCCATAGAAAACAATGGGGCATTTTGAGCTGAAAAAACCCAAACACCTGCAAAAAAGCAGCGTTCAGCTCCTAACGCAGCCCCATTGTTCCCTATGGGGAAACACTTCCTATGTCTGCACCTAACGCCCTAACGTACCCCGAGTCTAAACACCCCTAGCCTTACACTTATTAACCCCTAATCTGCCGCCCCCGCTATCGCTGACACCTGCATATTTTTTTTAACCCCTAATTTGCCGCTCAGTACACCGCCGCAACCTACGTTATCCCTATGAACCCCTAATCTGCTGCCCCTAACACTGCCGACCCCTATATTATATTTATTAACCCCTAATCTGCCGCCCCCAACGTCGCCTCCACCTACCTACAATTATTAACCCCTAATCTGCCGACCGGACCTCACCGCTACTCTAATAAATGTATTAACCCCTAAAGCTAAGTCTAACCTTAACACTAACACCCCCCTAAGTTAAATATAATTTAAATCTAACGAAATAAATTAACTCTTATTAAATAAATTATTCCTAATTAAAAGCTAAATACTTACCTGTAAAATAAACCCTAATATAGCTACAATATAAATTATAATTATATTGTAGCTATTTTAGGATTAATATTTATTTTACAGGCAACTTTGTATTTATTTTAACCAGGTACAATAGCTATTAAATAGTTATTTACAATTTAATAGCTACCTAGTTAAAATAATTACAAAATTAAATGTAAAATAAATCCTAACCTAAGTTACAATTAAACCTAACACTACACTATCAATATATTAATTTAATAAAATACCTACAATTATCTACAATTAAACCTAACACTACACTATCAATAAATTAATTAAATACAATACCTACAAATAAATACAATTAAATAAACTAACTAAAGTACAAAAAATAAAAAAGAACTAAGTTACAAAAAAATAAAAAAATATTTACAAACATTAGAAAAATATTACAACAATTTTAAACTAATTACACCTACTCTAAGCCCCCTAATAAAATAACAAAGCCCCCCAAAATAAAAAAATGCCCTACCGTATTCTAAATTAAAAAAGTTTAAAACTCTTTTACCTTACCAGCCCTTAAAATGGCCTTTTGCGGGGCATGCCCCAAAGAAAACTGCTCTTTTGCCTGTAAAAGAAAAATACACCCCCCCAACATTAAAACCCACCACCCACATACCCCTAATCTAACCCAAACCCCCCTTAAAAAAACCTAACACTACCCCCCTGAAGATCATCCTACCTTGAGTCGTCTTCACTCAGCCGAGCCACCGATGGAACTGAAGTGGAGATCCGGAGCGGCAGAAGTGATCCTCCAAGCGGCGCTGAAGAAGTCTTCCATCCGATGAAGTGATCCTCCAAGCGGCGCTGAAGAAGTCTTCCATCCGGTCGATGTCATCTTCCAAGCGGGGTCTTCAATCTTCTTTCTTCCGGATCCATGTTCATCCCGCCGACGCGGAACATCCATCTTCACCGACGACTTCCCGACGAATGACGGTTCCTTTAAGGGACGTCATCCAAGATGGCGTCCCTCGAATTCCGATTGGCTGATAGGATTCTATCAGCCAATCGGAATTAAGGTAGGAAAATTCTGATTGGCTGATGGAATCAGCCAATCAGATTCAAGTTCAATCCGATTGGCTGATCCAATCAGCCAATCAGATTAAGCTCGCATTCTATTGGCTGATCGGAACAGCCAATAGAATGCGAGCTCAATCTGATTGGCTGATTGGATCAGCCAATCGCATTGAACTTGAATCTGATTGGCTGATTCCATCAGCCAATCAGAATTTTCCTACCTTAATTCCGTTTGGCTGATAGAATGCTATCAGCCAATCGTAATTCGAGGGACGCCATCTTGGATGACGTCCCTTAAAGGAACCGTCATTCGTCGGGAAGTCGTCGGTGAAGATGGATGTTCCGCGTCGGTGGGATGAACATGGATCCGGAAGAAAGAAGATTGAAGATGCCGCTTGATAGAAGACTTCAGCCGGATCATGGACCTCTTCAGCTCCCGCTTGGATGAAGACTTCAGTCGGATCATGGACCTCTTCAGCTCCCGCTTGGATGAAGACTTCAGCCGGATCATGGACCTCTTCAGCTCCCGCTTGGATCAAGACTTCAGCCGGATCATGGACATTTTCAGCCCCCGCTTGGGCTTGGATGAAGACTTCGGAGCCTCTTCTGGACCGATCGGTGAACCCGGTGTGGTGAAGACAAGGTAGGGAGATCTTCAGGGGCTTAGTGTTAGGTTTATTTAAGGGGGGTTTGGGTTAGATTAGGGGTATGTGGGTGGTGGGTTGTAATGTTGGGGGGGTATTGTATGGTTTTTTTTTACAGGCAAAAGAGCTGAATTCTTTGGGGCATGCCCCGCAAAGGGCCCTTTTAAGGGCTGGTAAGGTAAAATAGCTTTTCTATTTTAATTTTAGAATAGGGTAGGGCATTTTTTTTATTTTGGGGGGCTTTGTTATTTTATTAGGGGGCTTAGAGTAGGTGTAATTAGTTTAAAATTGTTGTAATATTTTTCTAATGTTTGTAAATATTTTAGTTCTTTTTTACTTTTTGTACTTTAGTTAGTTTATTTAATTGTATTTATTTGTAGGTATTGTATTTAATTAATTTATTGATAGTGTAGTGTTAGGTTTAATTGTAACTTAGGTTAGGATTTATTTTACAGGTAATTTTGTAATTATTTTATCTAGGTAACTATTAAATAGTTCTATTGTACCTGGTTAAAATAAATACAAAGTTGCCTGTAAAATAAATATTAATCCCAAAATAGCTACAATATAATTATAATTTATATTGTAGCTATATTAGGGTTTATTTTACAGGTAAGTATTTAGCTTTAAATAGGATTAATTTATTTAATAAGAGTTAATTTATTTCGTTAGATTAAAATTATATTTAATTTAGGGGGGTGTTAGGGTTAAGGTTAGACTTAGCTTTAGGAGTTAATAAATTTATTAGAGTAGCGGTGAGGTCCGGTCGGCAGATTATTGGTTAATACTTGAAGTTAGGTGTCGGCGATGTTAGGGAGGGCAGATTACGGGTTAATACTATTTATTATAGGGTTATTGAGGCGGGAGTGAGGCGGATTAGGGGTTAATACATTTATTATAGTGGCGGTGAGGTCCGGTCGGCAGATTAGGGGTTAATAATTGTAGGTAGGTGGAGGCGACGTTGGGGGGGGCAGATTAGAGGTTAATAAATATAATATAGGGGTCGGCGGTGTTAGGGGCAGCAAATTAGGGGTTCATAGGGATAACGTAGGTGGCGGCGGTGTGCGGTCGGCAGATTAGGGGATAAAAAAATTTAATAGAGTGACGGCAATGTGGGGGGACATAGGTAGTTTATGGGTGTTAGTGTACTTTAGAGCACAGTAGTTAAGAGCTTTATGAACCGGCGATAGCCCAGAAAGCTCTTAACTCCTGACTTTTTTCTGCGGCTGGAGTTTTGTCGTTAGATTTCTAACGCTCACTTCAGCCACGACTCTAAATACCAGCGTTAGAAAGATCCCATTGAAAAGATAGGATACGCAAATGGCGTAGGGGGATCTGCGGTATGGAAAAGTCGCGGCTGCAAAGTGAACGTTAGACCCTTACCTACAAAACTCTAAATACCAGCGCTAGCCCAAAACCAGCGTTAGGAGCCTCTAACGCTGGTTTTGACGGCTAACGCCAAACTGTAAATCTAGCCGATGGAAAACAGAAACCAGATCAAATTTTCCCTTAAGCAGAAGAAAAAGATGAAGTTCAAAGGTCATATCTGTCAGAGCGAACCAAGACCTGAACAGAACGAAAAACCTTTAGCCCCAGTTTTGGGCAAGTAATCTGCCTTAATTCTATTCTTTCTCAAAGATATCAAGTGAGTAACCACCTCGAGTTGAGCAAAAGATGCCTCAATAGAAAAGCGCTCCAGCAAGTGAGACAACAAAAGATGTCAATAAATATTCCATGAAACATACTTAAAACTAAAGTGTTTCCTTTATGTATCAAAGGGCTCTAGGCACAAACTAAAAATAAATAGAATAGAAAAACCATTGGCAAGCGCACAAATAGTGCTAGCCAAGAAAAGGTGAGTATAACAACCCCCTATAGAGCCCGGAACCAGGAATTTTAAAAGGAATTAGACAATGGGGAAAAGGATCTTCATCCTGCCCCACCCAATTTAATCAACTTCACTATCTGAATTAGGACTCTGAGACTCGACCTTGAGATCAGCCCCAGAAGTCTCAAAAACTGCCAAAACCTCCCTTAGAAGAAGGCGCAGACGAGCCACTCTAAATCTAAAAGCGAGATTTTCCTCTGCCGGAGGAAGAGAATCAGCAGGTTCCGACCCAGAAGGTCCATACTCTGACGCCTCAGAGGGACCCGCATTACCAGATAACTGATCGGATGCAACCAACACTTTACATGAGGATCCCTGGGCAGGAGTGCATGGATTAACCCTTTGTTTGTGCGTAGCAGTATTAGGTAAAGGGCAGAAGGCTGCAGACAGTGCCATACAGAACTGCACAGTAACGTCTGGTGGGAAAAAGGCCCCCTCTAGGTGGAGGTTAAGTGGTGCGAAGGGAAGCTGCATGTGTAGGATCAGATGAATGTAGGGGACACACCTCATGGGATGAAGCGTCCTCAGAGGAGGAAGGCTCAGTGGCATCTAACATCTCAACATTGGATGAAGCAAAGACATTATTGCGGCATATGGAACATAATTGAGCAGGCTGGTCTAACCGGGCCTCCTCACAATATACACAAGTATCAGATTCTGTAGTAGAGGGACCCCCTCTAAAATCTCAGAATCCTCCATAACTCTTTAATCTTTTATTTTTTAAACCAAGAGAAAAGAAAAAACTAGCACCTATACCCTCAATGGCCGGGGCACTCACCAACTCCTATGACCCAGACAGTGCTCCTCTCCATAGTCACTCTGTGAGGAATAGGAAATGGAAACCGTGACCACACGCAGTCACACGGTACATAAAGCAGGACCGCCCCTGCCCTAGGAAGAAAGCGCGCCAGGCGTAAAAACTATGCAAATTTCACAGTAAAAGAGCGATCTGTATATTCCATAACAGCCAAAAACATCTCACACATAAAGCAGCATAAATCACATTAAACAAATATGATTAAACCCTACTGTTCAATAAACCCCCTCAGGAGATATTAACCCTTGATTTCATAAAGATAAATGAGCCACACTGTGACCCTGTCTTCTAGCATCTTTTTATACATGTGTGTTAAAATCAATACAATCTTACCGGAATCCATGCTGTGGAACAGAAACACAACCTCTCAAGTGTGACAGTCTTGTAGCGTTGCTCCTGACATTGACTTGAGTGAGAAAAAGCAGGCAGTGAAACTCGTCAACACTAATTGCTAAGGAGCTGTTAATCTGAGTCTGGATGGTTTCGCAGAATTAGACTCTACCTGCATCTCCAGACCCTAACCTTTGTCAATGCTCTCACTGAGAGGCTGACAAGACTACTTAAAACTCCAGTCCCATATCGAAGGGTTGATACCCTTCCTAGGAATTACTCCGAAATTTTCTGACACTTCTCGGCCAACCTCCTGTGACGAAAGGCAAAGAATGACTGGGGGGATGAGGGAAGTGGGGGAGGTTTTTAAGCCTTTGGCTGGGGTGTCTGCCTCTTCCTGGTGGCCAGGTTCAGTATTTCCCACAAGTAAGGAATGCAGCTGTGGACTCTCCCTATATGAAGAAGGAAAAAGATCTTAAAATAATATGCTACAAAATAATTTTACCAAGAGAAAAAAAAAAGAAAAAAAGAAAAGAAAAAAACCTACATAATTTTTGACCAAAATGTTTCTGCATCCCTACTTAAAATATTAAATATCAATATACTGTATTATTCTGTATTTAATTTTGCGTAACAGAAATCAGATTTAACAGTTTTCTATACCAATTAACCAAATAAAGTATAGTCCTAGAAAACTTTTATTGTATGCAAAACAGTAAGTCAAGTAATGAACTAAAACAGCAGCGCTAGGCTAGCATCAAATTTGAAACATGCTACAATAAAATAACAGGCAAAAAACGAAATAACCAAAAAAGTCATTTCTTTCATGTAATTAGCAAGAGTCCATGAGCTAGTGACGAATGGGATATACATTCCCACCAGGAGGGGCAAAGTTTCCCAAACCTCAAAATGCCTATAAATACACCCCTCACCACACCCACAATTCAGTTTTACAAACTTTGCCTCCCGTGGAGGTGGTGAAGTAAGTTTGTGCTAGATTCTACGTTGATATGCGCTTCGCAGCAGGCTGGAGCCCGGTTTTCCTCTCAGTGTGCAGTGAATGTCAGAGGGATGTGAAGAGAGTATTGCCTATTTGAATTCAATGGTCTCCTTCTACGGGATCTATTTCATAGGTTCTCTGTTATCGGTCGTAGAGATTCATCTCTTACCTCCCTTTTCAGATCGACAATATACTCTTATATACCATTACCTCTACTGATTCTCGTTTCAGTACTGGTTTGGCTTTCTACTATATGTAGATGAGTGTCCTGGGGTAAGTAAGTCTTATTTTTTGTGACACTCTAAGCTATGGTTGGGCACTTTATATATAAAGTTCTAAATATATGTCTTTAAACATTTATTTGCCATGATTCAGGATGATCAATATTCCTTATTTCAGACAGTCAGTTTCATTATTTGGGATAATGCATATGAATATTCAATTTTTTTCTTACCTTAAAAATTGTTTTCAATTGACTTTATTCCCTGTGGGCCGTCATTTTTGGCGCTCACTTTTTTGGAGCAAAAATTTTTTTGTCATTTCCGGCGTCATACTTGTCGCCGGAAGTTGTTAGTGATTGCGTCATTTTTTTTGACGTTTTGCGCCAAAAATGTCGGCGTCACCGGATGTGGCGTCATTCTTGGCGCCAAAAAAAATTAAGCCGCCAATAATGTGGGCGTCTTTTTTGGAGCTAAAAAATGTGGGCGTCATTCTTGTCTCCACCTTTTTTTCACATTATTTCAGTCTCATTTTTTCATTGCTTCTGGTTGCTAGAGGCTTGTTCATTGGCATTTTTTCCCATTCCTGAAACGGTCATTTAAGGAATTTGATAGGTTTTGCTTATATGTTGTTTTTTCTTTTACATACTGCAAGATGTCTCAAATTGACCCTGGATCAGAAGCTACTTCTGGAAAGACGCTGCCTGATGCTGGTTCTACCAAAGTTAAGTGCATTTGTTGTAAACTTGTGGTAACTGTTCCTCCGGCTGTAGTTTGTGATGAATGTCATGATAAACTTGCTAATGCAGATAGTATTTCCATTAGTAATATTCCATTACCTGTTGCTGTTCCCTCAACATCTAATACTCAGGATGTTCCTGTTAATATAAGAGATTTTGTTTCTAAATCTATTAGGAAGGCTATGTCTGTTATTCCTCCTTCCAGTAAACGTAAAAGGTCTTTTAAAACTTCTCATTTTTCAGATGAATTTTTAAATGACCGTCATCATTCTGATTTGTCTGTTTTTGATGAGGATTTTTCTGGTTCAGAGGATTCTGTCTCAGATATTGACACTGATAAATCTTCATATTTATTTAAAATGGAATTTATTCGTTCTTTACTTAAAGAAGTTTTTATCGCATTAGAGATGGAGGAATCTAGTCCTCTTGATACTAAATCTACTAAGCGTTTAAATTCGTTTTTTAAACCTCCTATAGTTATTCCGGAAGTTTTTCCTGTCCCTGATGCTATTTCTGAAGTAATTTCTAGGGAATGGAATAATCTGGGTACTTCATTTACTCCTTCTAAAAGGTTTAAGAAATTGTATCCTGTGCCATCTGACAGATTAGAGTTTTGGGACAAAATCCCTAAAGTTGATGGGGCTATCTCTACTCTTGCTAAGCGTACTACTATTCCTACGGCAGATAGTACTTCCTTTAAGGATCCTTTAGATAAGAAGATAATCAGAGAACAGGGTATTGTGGTATTTCCTTATTTGGACGATATCTTGGCACTTGCTCAGTCTTCACATTCTGCAGAATCTCATACGAATCGACTTGTGTCGTTTCTTCAAGAACATGGTTGGAGGATCAATTTACCAAAGAGTTCATTGATTCATCAGACAAGAGTAACCTTTTTAGGTTTCCAAATACATTCAGTGTTCATGACCTTGTCTCTAACAGACAAGAGACGTCTGAAATTGGTTTCAGCTTGTCGAAACCTTCAGTCTCAATCATTCCCTTCGGTAGCTTTATGCATGGAAATTCTAGGTCTCATGACTGCTGCATCGGACGCGATCCCCTTTGCTCGTTTTCACATGCAACCTCTTCAGCTTTGTATGCTGAACCAGTGGTGCAGGGATTATACAAAGATATCACAATTAATATCTTTAAATCCGAATGTACGACACTCTCTGACGTGGTGGACAGATCACCATCATTTAGTTCAAGGGGCTTCTTTTGTTCTTCCAACCTGGACTGTGATCTCGAACAAGGGGATATGGGAACGCGCTGTAAAAAACAGCATATGAGAGGTAAAGAACTTTATAAGGAATGGAGATTACACAAGCTTATAATAAAAGTTTATAAATGTATTGCAAATATTTATATTACAATAAGCTATGCCGGCATCTGATACAAAGTAAAATAGTACAATTAAAATAGGATAAGGATCAACATATAATGTAAAACATCAGTGTGTAATGATGTAAGTAGCTTAAAAATTATATGTTGCAAAATAACACAATGTTAAAATTAATCAATGTTACCGTCCTTAACACAATCAGGCCAGTGATTAGAGTGTTTGGTCCAGCTGTTTATATGAATGCAGGTATAGCTTGGGTGATTCCCTCTGCGTTGTTTATAAAACAGCGAAAAACTTGCAAAATCTTCTGGCTTGTATCAAATGACTGTGAGTTAAATTTCAAAGACACTTTCACAGCCGTATTTGCGGGATGTCCTGTGCTGTGGGCCTGTTCCAGTCAGGAGGTCAAATTGCAGGAGTAATGGTAGGTAACGACAAACTTTGTTTCTTTGAAGTTAAAATGAATCAGACTGCTTTTAACAAATGTGGGTCATGGGTGGGAATTACGCATATAGAGTCAATTCATATATTAAAATGGCTCAATGCACCACACCTACCGCATATGTAAGTCAAGCAGATGTATTGCAAGTAAAGTTTGTAACAGCTTCCATATTATTCAGATTCCAGTGCTGGACATAAGAAAGTAGATCATGGGTATGATGGTATTTCCAAGAGAAAAACAACTCTGTGAATTAGAGTTGGTCTCAACCACCTTACCTACTACTTATTTTCACAAGTTATGAGCAAATTTCTACGCGTTTCAGCCTAGTCAGGCCTTTATCAAGATATTTTAACATTGCGTTATTTTGCAACATCAAGATAAAGGCCTGACTAGGCTGAAACGCGTAGAAATTTGCTCATAACTTGTGAAAATAAGTAGTAGGTAAGGTGGTTGAGACCAACTCTAATTCACAGAGTTGTTTTTCTCTTGGAAATACCATCATACCCATGATCTACTTTCTTATGTCCAGCACTGGAATCTGAATAATATGGAAGCCGTTACAAACTTTACTTGCAATACATCTGCTTGACTTACATATGCGCTAGGTGCGGTGCATTGAGCCACTTTAATATATGAATTGACTCTATATGCGTAATTCCCACCCATGACCCACATTTGTTAAAAGCAGTCTGATTCATTTTAACTTCAAAGATACGAAGTTTGTCATTACCTACCATTACTCCTGCAATTTGACCTCCTGACTGGAACAGGCCCACAGCACAGGACATCCCGCAAATACGGCTGTGAAAGTGTCTTTGAAATTTAACTCATAGTCATTGGATACAAGCCAAAAGATTTTGCAAGTTTTTCGCTGTTTTATAAACAACGCAGAGGGAATCACCCAAGCTATACCTGCATTCATTTAAACAGCTGGACCAAACACTCTAATCACTGGCCTGATTGTGTTAAGGACGGTAACATTGACTCTGTTTTAATTTTAACATTGTGTTATTTTGCAACATATAATTTTTAAGCTACTTACATCATTACACACTGATGTTTTACATTATATGTTGATCCTTATCCTATTTTAATTGTATTAATTTACTTTGTATCAGATGCCGGCATCGCTTATTGTAATATAAATATTTGCAATACATTTATAAACTTTTATTATAAGCTTGTGTAATCTCCATTCCTTATAAAGTTCTTTACCTCTCATATGCTGTTTTTTACAGCGCCTTCCCATATCCCCTTGTTCTTTGTCTATTTTGGTTTGATGTTAGGAGGTGCACTTACCTTTTTGGAATAGCATTTGAGATTTGAGCGTTGTATCTTATACCTACCCTGTTGTTCTGGACTGTGATCTCAACAGATGCGAGTCTGACAGGTTGGGGAGCTGTATGGGGGTCTCTGACAGCGCAGGGGGTTTGGGAATCTCAGGA
The DNA here is from genome assembly GCF_027579735.1 of Bombina bombina. Lineage (NCBI taxonomy): Eukaryota > Metazoa > Chordata > Amphibia > Anura > Bombinatoridae > Bombina > Bombina bombina. The sequence continues at coordinate 38,227,954 of NC_069503.1, forward strand.
GGCGAGATTACCAATCAACATTTTGGAACTCCGTGCGATTTTCAGAGCTCTTCAGTTCTGGCCTCTTCTGAAGAGAGAATCGTTCATTTGTTTTCAGACGGACAATGTCACAACCGTGGCATATGTCAATCATCAAGGGGGGACTCACAGTCCTCAGGCTATGAAAGAAGTATCTCAGATACTTATATGGGCGGAATCCAGCTCCTGTCTAATCTCTGCGGTTCACATCTCAGGAGTAGAAAATTGGGAAGCTGATTATCTCAGTCGCCAGACGTTACATCCGAGCGAATGGTCTCTTCACCCAGAGGTATTTCTTCAGATTGTTCAAATCTGGGGACTTCCAGAAATAGATCTGATGGCTTCTCATCTAAACAAGAAACTTCCCAGGTATCTGTCCAGATCCAGGGATCCTCAGGCGGAGGCAGTGGACGCGTTGTCGCTTCCCTGGAATTATCATCCTGCCTATATCTTTTCGCCTCTAGTTCTTCTTCCAAGAGTGATTTCCAAAATTCTAAAGGAGCGTTCGTTTGTACTGCTGGTGGCTCCAGCATGGCCTCACAGGTTTTGGTATGCGGATCTTGTTCGGATGGCCACTTGCCAACCTTGGACTCTTCCGTTAAGACCAGACCTTCTATCTCAAGGTCCTTTTTTCCATCAGGATCTCAAATCATTAAATTTGAAGGTATGGAGATTGAACACTTGATTCTTTGTCATAGAGGTTTCTCTGACTCAGTAATTAATACTATGTTACAGGCTTGTAAATCTGTGTCTAGGAAGATTTATTATCGAGTCTGGAAGACTTACATTTCTTGGTGTTCTTCTCATAAATTTTCATGGCATTCTTTTAGAATTCCTAGAATTTTACAGTTTCTTCAGGATGGTCTGGATAAAGGTTTGTCTGCAAGTTCCTTGAAAGGACAAATTTCTGCTCTTTCTGTTGTTTCACAGAAAGATTGCTAATCTTCCTGATATTCATTGTTTTGTACAGGCTTTGGTTCGTATCAAGCCTGTCATTAAGTCAATTTCTCCTCCTTGGAGTTTGAATTTGGTTCTGAGGGCTTTACAAGCTCCTCCGTTTGAACCTATGCATTCTCTGGATATTAAATTGCTTTCTTGGAAAGTTTTGTTTCTTTTGGCCATCTCTTCTGCTAGAAGAGTTTCTGAGTTATCTGCTCTTTCTTGTGAATCTCCTTTTCTGATTTTTCATCAGGATAAGGCGGTGTTGTGGACTTCATTTAAATTTTTACCTAAGGTTAGGAATTCTAACAACATTAGTAGAGAAATTGTTGTTCCTTCATTATGTCCTAATCCTATGAATTCTCTGGAGAGATCTTTACATTCTTTGGATGTAGTGAGAGCTTTAAAATATTATGTTGAAGCTACTAAAGATTTTAGAAAGACTTCTAGTCTATTTGTTATCTTTTCTGGTTCCAGGAAAGGTCAGAAGTCCTCTGCCATTTCTTTGGCGTCTTGGTTAAAGTCTTTGATTCATCATGCTTATGTCGAGTCGGGTAAAACTCCGCCTCAAAGGATTACAGCTCATTCTACTAGGTCAGTTTCTACTTCCTGGGCGTTTAGGAATGAAGCTTCGGTTGATCAGATTTGCAAAGCAGCAACTTGGTCTTCTTTGCATACTTTTACTAAATTCTACCATTTTGATGTGTTTTCTTCTTCTGAAGCAGTTTTAGAAAAGTACTTCAGGCACCTGTTTCAGTTTGATTCTTCTGCTTATAATTTCAGTTTTTTTCATTATTAAGATTAAAACTTTTGTTTTGGGTTGTGGATTATTTTTCAGCGGAATTTGGCTGTCTTTATTTTATCCCTCCCTCTCTAGTGACTCTTGCGTGGAAGTTCCACATCTTGGGTATTTATTATCCCATACGTCACTAGCTCCTGGACTCTTGCTAATTACATGAAAGAAAACATAATTTATGTAAGAACTTACCTGATAAATTCATTTCTTTCATATTAGCAAGAGTCCATGAGGCCCACCCTTTTTTGTGGTGGTTATGATTTTTTTTGTATAAAGCACAATTATTCCAATTCCTTATTTTTTTGATGCTTTCGCACTTTTTCTTATCACCCCATGTTACAGAAGCATTAGTTATTTTGTTGTGAAGAGCTTATTTCCCAGCAGCAATGCCTGAACCAGCAAGCCAGCGCCTAAGAAGGGCTCCAAGAAAACCGTAACAAGTATCATTTCATAAAGAGTTAACTCTTTTTTTTCAGCTTTTAGAAACTATTGTCTAATCACCTCTGGAGCCAGACTGCTAATTGATAAGATGAACTTGTAAACTTGTTATCTTAAGTACTGTAATCCTATTGTGGCCTGTCAAAGGACAGTGCTCTCTATCTAAATGTGTGATGGGGGATTTTGTGCTCCCCCCCCCCTCTCCCCCTGGGAGTGCCCTGTGTGCATGTAACCTTAATAAAAAGCAGGCTGGGCCTCCCAGTCCTGAGTTCTTGTTTGACCCTCAATCGCAGCGTTGACTCGTTTTTGTGGGCAGAAGGGTATCCTAGCTGTACTGCAGCTAAGGGAGATTATTCTATATTTGCGAGACTCATATAGAATACTATGGAAAGCAGCTTCTCCCCTCTTTAGCAATAGGGATCCAGGCTACTAAGCGGTCCATCTCTCAGCGAGACTAAGGGTAACCGTAACATTTGGCGGCAGCGGCGGGATTTTCCTGGATTTCCTAGGAGAGGTACAGAACGGATGGAGAGCGCTTACGAAAAATTGAAGCGTACAACCCTAAAAGATTTACTTGAAAGCAGAGGGGGGTACGCCAGCAACCGGCCGAGGAGAGAGCTGATCGCAGAATTGACCGAACTGGATCAGAGCTTCACAATGGCGGAAACACCGACCACGATTAGTGACGAAAAAACCAGGATTGTTCGGGAAAGGCTCTCATTATACGGGCCGAACCCCTCCATGGAATTGGTACAGCAGTTGATGGCGGAGGCGGACGAGGATATACGAGAGACTCGAGCCCACGAACTCAACCTAGCGAACGCACACCGCAATGCTGAAGCCCCGCAGGTAATCATCCCTGTCGAAAATGCTGGGAGGCCCAAGATACCCTATGCGGCATTTCGACCCTTCCTAGAGAGCGAGACAGGGATTGATGAATATTTGGTGGACTTCGAAAGGCAATGTGCCCTGCACCAGATTCCCAACAGAGAGTGGCCCACGATATTGTCTGGGAAACTATCCGGGCGAGCCCTGGAAGCCTTTCGTACTCTGGGTGCTGAGGAAGTGACACAGTATGAGCTAGTTAAGGAGACACTGTTGCGACGGTACGCTGTAACTCCGGACACGTATCGCCGACAGTTTCGGGGCACGGAAAAGAAGCCTAACGATACCCATATGGAATGGGCGCACCGAATGCGGAGAGCGGCAAATCACTGGCTGAGCGGAAGTAAAGCGGTGACTGGGGAGGAAATTTTACAATTGTTTCTCTTAGAACATTTTTATAATGGCATGGAACAGCAAGGGAAGGAATGGCTGCGAGACAGGCGGCCTTCTACCTTAGAAGAAGCAGCCAAATTGGCCGATGAACATTATGACTCCCGTCTTCACGAACCCATGAACTACCGAGCTCCAGCACGGGTCGAACCCAGAGAGGTTTACCGTGCACCCCCTCGTGCTGAATTCCGAGCCCCGGTGCCCACAGGGCCCGTCCGACACTCAGGACCACCCAATAACAGCTCTGAGCGTCCCAGACCGACTTGCCACCGATGCAAGCAACCAGGGCATTTCATGGCTAGCTGCCCCCTTAATACGCACCAGACACCCAGGAATTACAATTACCCCTCTGGGTCCTATCGTCCGGCCCGGGCCCTCTGTGTTAACCAAGAGGCCCCTATGGAGGGATATGTGGGGCCGCTTCACGAGGCAGACCCTGTATATGCTGCCTCAGATAACCGCCAGCACCATCGGCAGAGGGTATGGCTCGAGGGGCGATCTACCGAGGGATTGCGAGACACAGGGGCTACTATCACGCTGGTACAGAGTCATTTGGTGCCAGAGCACAAGCGATCCGGACAGACTGTGGCCGTTAGAGTGGCGGGGGGGGATGTGTACAAAATTCCAACAGCTAAAGTGCATCTTGATTGGGGAGCGGGAAAGGGGGCTGTGAACGTGGGCCTAATGGATAATTTACCTGCCAAAGTACTACTGGGCAACGATTTGGGCCCCATGACTTCTGCCTATGCTCCAGTATGCAACAACGAGGCGGACCCAGTGACTACACGGGCCCAAGCCCGGACGGAGCGAGAGCTCTCACCAGTGCGGGAGACACAGGTAAGACCTACCCCAACCTTGCCTGACAGGTTAGGCCCCATACCCTGGGACACCCCAGATGCTTTCGAGGCAGAGTCTAAGACTGACCCGACCTTACAAAAGTACCGGGAACGAGCAGAGACCGGAGGGGGCGGGGCAGATAACGAAACATTCTTATGGGAAAAAGGGAAACTATACCGCTGGACAGAGAAAAGGGGACAGCGTAGGCGACAGCTGGTAGTGCCCCACAAATACCGTCAAGAAATCCTCAAAATAGGCCACGACATCCCCTTAGCAGGCCACCTAGCCGTTACCCGTACCCTACACCGCATTACTCACACGTTCTTTTGGCCAGGGGTGCACGCTGACGTTAGAACTTACTGTAACACCTGCGATGTGTGTCAACGAGTAGGAAGGCGAGGCGATCACCCTAAAGCCCAGCTAGTAAATATGCCCATTGTAGAGGAACCCTTCAGCCGGGTTGCTATTGACCTAGTGGGACCACTGGCTACCCCTAGTCCCTCCGGTAAGCGATACATTCTTACCGTAGTGGACTACGCTACCAGGTACCCAGAGGCTGTCGCCCTATCCAACATACAAGCGGATACGGTAGCGAATGCACTAGTACAAGTGTTCTCCCGGGTAGGATTTCCAAAAGAAATCCTATCCGACCGAGGCACCCAATTTACGGCTGAATTGACCCAACAACTCTGGCAGGTTTGCAAAATTAAGTCCCTCCTGAGCTCCCCATACCACCCCCAGACGAACGGGCTGTGTGAGAGGTTCAATGGGACCCTCAAGCAAATGCTCAAGACGTTCACTCAGGAATACCGAGACTGGGAACGCTTCCTGCCGCACCTCCTATTTGCTTATCGGCAGGTGCCCCAGGAAACGACAGGGTTCTCTCCCTTCGAGTTGCTCTACGGAAGAAAGGTACGGGGACCCCTAAACCTGATCCGGGAGCACTGGGAGGGAGAGATGGAGGCTGACGGTGTCCCAATTGTGCCATACGTGCTGGAACTCAGGGACCGAATGGAGCAATTAGCCAAATCCGTGCGGGCTAATCTCCAGTTGGCCCAGAGAAGACAGAAAGTATGGTACGATCGGGGGGCCCGAAAGAGAATCTTCACCATAGGACAAAAGGTGTTAGTACTTAAGCCGGTGAAGACAGACAAATTGCAGGCGTCCTGGCAGGGTCCCTACCAGATCGTAGAGAAAAGGGGAGACACCACTTATGTGATAGCTAGCTGCCACGACAACAATCTTAGAAAGACATTCCATGTAAACATGCTCAAGGAATATTTTGAGCGACCAGAGAACGTGACGGCCGTATGTTGTTCCCCTCAGGAAGACCCCGACAGTTTACCCATTCCAGACCTATTAGAAAAGAGCCTCCCCACAGGTATAGTGGCGCAGGTTCAGATAGGGGACCGACTTAGCCCCACTGAAAGGGAGCAGCTCAACCAACTCCTCCAGTCCAAACACCTCACCTTCTCCCCGAAGCCAGGGTACACTACTTTAACCACCCACCAGGTAGATACTCCGGGACAAGCTCCCTTGCGCCAGGCTCCGTACCGAATCCCCGAAGCAGTTAGGACAGGAATGAAGAAGGAGATCGATGAGATGCTCCAGCTCAGGGTAATTGAGCCCTCCGATAGTCCCTGGGCCTCCCCAGTTGTCTTGGTGCCCAAGAAAGATGGGACCACCCGGTTCTGCGTAGACTATCGGAGGCTCAATGAAAAGACCGTGACGGACGCTTACCCTATGCCCAGGGTAGACGAGCTACTCGATCGTATAGCCAGGGGAAATTACCTGACCACTATTGACCTCTGCAAAGGTTACTGGCAGATTCCCCTGGCCCCGGAGGCTATCCCCAAGTCGGCATTCGTCACTCCATTCGGCTTATATCAGTTTAGGGTAATGCCGTTTGGGATGAAGAATGCCCCAGCTACATTCCAGCGCTTGGTGGATAGGCTCCTGGATGGCTTCCAGAGTTTTGCTTGCGCCTACCTGGACGACATAGCGATCCACAGTGAGTCCTGGGAGGACCACTTAGCTCATGTGGGAATGGTTCTGGATCAGATCCGGGCTGCTGGCCTGACTCTGAAGCCAGAAAAATGCCACTTTGGGATGGCCGAGGTACAGTACCTGGGTCACCGGGTGGGGTGTGGAAAGCAGCGACCAGAGCCGGCCAAAATAGAAGCTGTCGCCAATTGGCCCACCCCCATCACTAAGACTCAGGTCCTAGCCTTCCTGGGCACGGCAGGGTACTATAGACGGTTCGTACCAGACTACAGCACACTTGCCAAACCCCTGACTGACTTGACCAAGAAGAACTTACCTCGACAGGTCCTGTGGTCTCCCCACTGTGAAACGGCTTTCCAGGCTCTCAAAAATGCTCTAATTAACGCTCCTGTCTTGGCGGCCCCAGCCCTTAACAAACGTTTTATCGTCCATACAGATGCTTCCATGTTCGGGCTGGGAGCCGTCCTCAGCCAAGTAGGCGAAGATGGAGGGGAGCATCCAGTTGCCTACATCAGCCGGAAGCTCCTGCCCCGCGAAGTCAGCTATGCAGCGGTCGAAAAGGAGTGTTTGGCTTTGGTGTGGGCATTAAAGAAATTGACTCCCTATTTATATGGTCAGGAGTTCACTCTGGTCACCGACCATAACCCGTTGGTGTGGCTGAACCGGGTCTCTGGAGATAACGGCAGGCTATTACGTTGGAGCTTATCGTTGCAACCCTTCAATTTCACCATTACTTACAGACCTGGGAAACAGAATGGCAACGCCGACGGGTTGTCCAGACAAACCGACCTCAGCCCCGCATAACCAGCGGTCTGGACAGCCTTAGTCTGCCCCCGAAAAGGGGTCAGACCGTGTCTGCCAGAGTGTTCCACAGAAAGGGAGCACTGTTACAGAAGCATTAGTTATTTTGTTGTGAAGAGCTTATTTCCCAGCAGCAATGCCTGAACCAGCAAGCCAGCGCCTAAGAAGGGCTCCAAGAAAACCGTAACAAGTATCATTTCATAAAGAGTTAACTCTTTTTTTTCAGCTTTTAGAAACTATTGTCTAATCACCTCTGGAGCCAGACTGCTAATTGATAAGATGAACTTGTAAACTTGTTATCTTAAGTACTGTAATCCTATTGTGGCCTGTCAAAGGACAGTGCTCTCTATCTAAATGTGTGATGGGGGATTTTGTGCTCCCCCCCCCCTCTCCCCCTGGGAGTGCCCTGTGTGCATGTAACCTTAATAAAAAGCAGGCTGGGCCTCCCAGTCCTGAGTTCTTGTTTGACCCTCAATCGCAGCGTTGACTCGTTTTTGTGGGCAGAAGGGTATCCTAGCTGTACTGCAGCTAAGGGAGATTATTCTATATTTGCGAGACTCATATAGAATACTATGGAAAGCAGCTTCTCCCCTCTTTAGCAATAGGGATCCAGGCTACTAAGCGGTCCATCTCTCAGCGAGACTAAGGGTAACCGTAACACCCCACTTCTTGGCTATTCGTTAAACTGAATTGTGGGTGTGGTGAGGGGTGTATTTATAGGCATTTTGAGGTTTGGGAAACTTTGCCCCTCCTGGTGGGAATGTATATCCCATACGTCACTAGCTCATGGACTCTTGCTAATATGAAAGAAATGAATTTATCAGGTAAGTTCTTACATAAATTATGTTTTTCTGCCAAAACGTTTCTGCGGCAGAAATTTCGGTGCATCCCTAGTTGATGGCAGAATTGTATGGTAATTAAAGGGACAGTAAAGTCATAATTAGACATTCAGGATTTAGACAGAGCATATCATTTTAAAACAACTTTTCAATTTACTTATATTATTTAATTTGCTTCCTTCTATTGTTATCCTAGGTTCTAGCTGCTGGTGATTGGTGGTTGTAAATTATATATAGATAGATAGAGCTGGGCGATATGAGCAAAAATGAAAATTGCGATTTTGGACCAAAAAAAAAATCACGATTGCTATTTAATTGCGATTTTCTTATAAATGACTATAACATCTTAATTTTTAAATAAAAAAAAATCATTTAAGACTACAGAATCTTTAAATATACATGCTTCTGAATGTCCAATACACTCTGGGAGCATAAAAATACAAACCACATATGTGTGTGTGTGTGTGTATATATATATATATATATATATATATATATATATATATATATATATATATATACATATATACACATACACACACATATGGCTAGATTACGAGTTTTTGTTGGTAATGGTGTGCGGTGCTAACGAGCAGTTTATGCTCACCGCTCACCTACAGACAGCGCTGGTATTACGGGTTTTTACAAACCCGACGTTAGCCGCAGAAAAGTGAGCGGAGAGCAAAATTTTGCTCCACATCTCACCTCAATACCAGTGCTGCTTACGGTAGCGGTGAGCTGGCTAAACGTCCTCGTGCACAATTTCCCCATAGGAATCAATGGGGCAGAGCCGGCTGAAAAAAAACACCTGCAAAAAAGCAGCGTTCCGCTCCTAATGCAGCCCCATTGATTCCTATGGGGAAATAAAATTTACGTTTACACCTAACACCCTAACATGAACCCAAGTCTAAACACCCATAATCTTATACTTATTAACCCCTAATCTGCCGTCCCCGCTATCACTGACACCTACATTATATTATTAACCCCTAATCTGCCACTCTGGACACTGCCGCCACCTACATTATAGTTATGAACCCCTAATCTGCTGCCCCCAACATCGCCGCCACCTACATTATATTTATTAACCCCTAATCTTCCACCCCCAATGTCGCCACAACCTAACTAACTTACCTACACTGATTAACTCCTAATCTGCTGCCACCAACGTCGCTGCCACTATAATAAAGTTATTAACCCCTAAACCTAAGTATAACCCTAACCCTAAGACACCCCTAACTTAAATCTAATTTAAATAAAAATAAATAAAATTACTATAATTAAATAAATTATTCCTATTTAAAACTAAATACTTACCTATAAAATAAACCCTAAGCTAGCTACAATATAACTAATTGTTACATTGTATCTAGCTTATGGTTTATTTATTTTTTTACAGGCAACTTTGTATTTATTTTAACTAGGTACAATAGTTATTAAATAGTTATTAACTATTTAATAGCTACCTAGCTAAAATAAATACAAATATACCTGTAAAATAAAACCTAACCTAAGTTACAATTACACCTAACACTACACTATAATTAAATTAATTCCCTACATTAACTACTATTAAATACAATTAAATAAAATAAACTAAAGTACAAAAAAAACAAACACTAAACTACAGAAAATAATAAAATAATTACAAGTTTTTTTTTAAACTAATTACACTTAATCTTATCCCCCTAATAAAATAAAAAACATAAATTTATGCTTACCTGATCAATTTATTTCTCTTGTAATGTATCGAGTCAACGGATTCATTCTTACTTGTGGGATATTCTCCTTCCCTACAGGAAGTGGCAGAGAGAGCACCCACAGCAGAGCCGTCTATATAGCTTCTCTCTTAGCTCCACCCCCCAGTCATTAGACCAAAGGCTAGGAAGAAAAAGGAGAAACTATAGGGTGCAGTGGTGATTGAAAGTTTAAAAATAAAAATATATATGCCTGTCTCAATAAACAGGGCAGGCCGAGGACTCGATACATCACAAGAGAAATAAATTTATCAGGTAAGCATAAATTATGTTTTCTCTTGTAAGATGTATCGAGTCCACGGATTCATCCTTACTTGTGGGATACCAATACCAAAGCTTTAGGACACGGATGAAGGGAGGGACAAGACAGGGACCTTAAACAGAAGGCACCACTGCTTGTAGAGCCTTTCTCCCAAAAATAGCCTCCGAAGAAGCAAAAGTATCAAATTTGGAAAATTTGGAAAAAGTATGAAGCGAAGACCAAGTCGCCGCTTTACAAATCTGTTCAACAGAAGCCTCATTTTTTAAAAGCCCATGTGGAAGCCACAGCTCTAGTAGAATGAGCAGTAATTCTTTCAGGAGGCTGCTGTCCAGCATTCTCATAGGCCAAACGGATGATGCTTTTCAGCCAAAAGGAAAGAGAGGTAGCCGTAGCCTTTTGACCTCTCCGCTTACCAGAATAGATAACAAACAATGAAGATGTTTGATGGAAATCTTTGGTTGCTTGTAAGTAGAACTTTAAAGCACGAACCACATCAAGATAGTGCAACAGACTTCCTTCTTTGATGAAGGATTAGGACACAGAGAAGGAACAACAATCTCTTGATTGATATTCTTATTAGAAACAACCTTAGGAACAAACCCAGGTTTGGTACGCAAAACCACCTTATCTGCATGGAAAATAAGATAAGGGGAATCACACTGTAAAGCAGATAGCTCACAAACTCTTCGAGCCGAAGAGATAGCAACTAAAAACAAAACTTTCCAAGATAGAAGCTTAACCCCTTAATGACCACAATGTACCCTGTATGTCACTGGTCTTTAAGTGTTTTTTCAGGTCATAATAACACAAGTCTAGCAAGAACACGCTATTAATGCACTCCCTCCAGCAGGCTTTGTGGAATAGAGCAGTCTCAACGCTGGTGGCAAGACCACTCTATAAAATAATCAAGTCCCAAAAAAAGGCCAGTTACATACAGGGTACGTCGCTGGTCCTTAAGGGGTTAATATCTATGGAATGCATAGGTTCAAACGGAACCCCTTGAAGAACTCTAAGGACTAAGTTTAGGCTCCAAGGCGGAGCAACAGGCTTAAATACAGGCTTAATTCTGACCAAAGCCTGACTAAATGCTTGAACGTCTGGGACATCTCCCAAATGTTTGTGTAGAAGAATAGACAAAGTAGATATTTGCCCTTTTAGAGAACTAGCTGATAATCCCTTCTCCAAACCTTCTTGGAGAAAAGACAATATTCTAGGAATCCTAATCTTACTCCACGAGTAACCTTTGGATTCACACCAATAAAGATATTTGCGCCAAATCTTATGATAGATCTTCCTGGTGACCAGCTTTCTATCCTGAATCAGGGTATCAATGACCGACTCCACGCTTAGATAGAATCAGGCGTTCAATCTCCAAGCAGTCAGACGCAGAGAAACTAGATTTGGATGCGTGAACGAACCTTGGATTAGAAGGTCCCGCCTCATTGGCAGGGTCCACGGTGAAACCAAGGACATGTCGACTAGGTCTGCATACCAAGTCCTGCGTGGCCACGCAGGTGCTATCAGAATCATCGAAGCTCTCTCCTGCTTGATTCTGGCAACTAGACGTGGGAGGAGAGGAAACGGTGGAAATACATAGGCCAGATTGAAGGACCAAGGCACTGCTGGAGCATCTATCAGTACCGCCTTGGGATCCCGGGACCTGGACCCGTAACGAGGAAGTTTGGCATTCTGACGATACGCCATCAGATCCAATTCTGGTGTGCCCCATAGCTGAATCAGCTGAGCAAATACCTCCGGATGGAGTTCCCACTCCCCCGGATGAAAAGTCTGACGACTTAGAAAATCCGCCTCCCAGTTCTCTACTCCTGGGATGTGGATTGCTGAGAGATGGCAAGAGTGATCCTCTGCCGATCGGATTATTTTGGTTACCTCCATCATTGCTAGAGAACTCCTCATAAAGACTTAGTGACTTTGCACAGCTATGCAAATAAACAATTAACCTCTTAATGGCAAAACCGGATTGAAAAAACTTCAAAACCGGTAAAAAAGACTTTCAGCACCTTGCCACAGCTCTGCTGTGGCTCCTACCTGCCCTTCAGAACGATTTGTGGGGAAAAAAACTTCTTTACAGCCCTCAAACACAGCAGGAAACTCAGGAGAAGCAGTTAGATGTCTCAGAGGAAAAGAAACTGCGCAACTGAGGCACGAAAATAGGCCCCTCCCACCTCACTCGATGTTTTGAGGCCTATCAGACAAACACCAGAGTGTCTCTTAATTAACCATGTGAGTTAAAAAACTCAAAAAACAAGCCATAATGACCCCTTTAGTCCCTTGAAAAAACGTTATAATTGCATCATTCACTGAATAAACCAAGACGTTTTTTTCTAACAGTGTCACCAGCCCAGAAGCAGAACTTTTTTTCACTTTCTGCAATGAGATTTTTTTGTAGTAAAACATTTTCTGCAGGTCATTTTTCAATAAAATTCAGTTTTAAATTGTGTGTGTGTGTGTGTGTGTGTGTGTGTGTGTGTGTGTGTATGTATGTGTATATATATATATATATATATATATCAAAGGGTAAACAGCGCTTATAGATATTCTTAATTACAGATTATATTTGAGTCTCAGAGGTGATAGTTAGCCCTATATAAAATAAAAAACGAAGTGTATGAGTATATAAGTATATAAATATAAAAGAGTCTTTGACAAAGTTGATGAGATCCAAGTGTAGTGTAGGAGTATTAGATACCCTTACCAAAAGTTACCTCAATCCTATGAGGTAAGTTTGCCGCATTGGAGGATGTATCTAGTGGTTGGTGGGTCCTGGATAGTATGATCTGTATGATTCAACTGCCTCTTGGAGTAACACAAGATGTGGATCCCCCTTATGCTGGTCTCTTTAGGAAACTTCCTGTGCTTGTTGCCTCTTGGAGCTTGGTTCTCTTGTCTTGGTATGAACTTTCTTGTCCCGATTTATACCCAGAAAGACAGAAAACAGCAAAGATAGTGTAATACCGTTTTATTCAATAAAAATATAAAAAATGGCATATATCACACTCACATTTTATGTCCTCACTGATATGAGGTATAGTGACAGCACATAGGTTTAGAGGTGAATTCACAGATGGTTGTGTCCCAAGCCAGTCAGAGAATAAATATATAGTCAATATTTATTTGGTGTCACAGGCAATAATTCCAGCCAAGTCGATTTATATAGCAGATAATTAATCCAGTTATTATCGCTTGTTAGGTTAGTGACTAAAATGGGATAGTCTGTTCCTATATCCAGACTTATCCAGTATATTTGTGTTAGTCACACCAATAGCGGTTAGCCAGATAAAAGCTGTTAATGCAGATTGTAATGCTGCTGAATGTGAAAACAGATTAATATAGCAGCGGTATGGCCAGTCAGGCAGTCACACCAATAGCGGTTAGCCAGATAAAAGCTGTTAATGCAGATTGTAATGCTGCTTGAATGTGAAAACAGATTAATATAGCAGCGGTATGGCCAGTCAGGCAGTCACACCAATAGCGGTTAGCCAGATAAAAGCTGTTAATGCAGTTTGTAATGCTGCTGAATGTGAAAACAGATTAATATAGCAGCGGTATGGCCAGTCAGGCAGTCACACCAATAGCGGTTAGCCAGATAAAAGCTGTTAATGCAGATTGTAATGCTGCTGAATGTGAAAACAGGTTAATATAGCAGCAGTCTGGCCAGTCAGGCAGTGGGTAAAGTTAGTAGCAGATCATAAACTCAATGCAGGCATAAAAGGCAAGCATTCAAAAACAAACAGTTTAAAAACAGTTATAAAAGCAGTAAAAAGGCAATATTGAGGGTACCACAATATTAACCTGCTATATTAACCTGTTTTCACATTCAGCAGCATTACAATCTGCATTAACAGCTTTTATCTGGCTAACCGCTATTGGTGTGACTGCCTGACTGGCCATACCGCTGCTATATTAATCCCCACTGCCTGACTGGCCATACCGCTGCTATATTAATCCCCACTGCCTGACTGGCCATACCGCTGCTATATTAATCCCCACTGCCTGACTGGCCATACCGCTGCTATATTAATCTGTTTTCACATTCAGCAGCATTACAAACTGCATTAACAGCTTTTTCCTGGCTAACCGCTATTGGTGTGACTGCCTGACTGGCCATACCGCTGCTATATTAATCTGTTTTCACATTCAGCAGCATTACAATCTGCATTAACAGCTTTTATCTGGCTAACCGCTATTGGTGTGACTGCCTGACTGGCCATACCGCTGCTATATTAATCCCCACTGCCTGACTGGCCATACCGCTGCTATATTAATCCCCACTGCCTGACTGGCCATACCGCTGCTATATTAATCCCCACTGCCTGACTGGCCATACCGCTGCTATATTAATCCCCACTGCCTGACTGGCCATACCGCTGCTATATTAATCCCCACTGCCTGACTGGCCATACCGCTGCTATATTAATCTGTTTTCACATTCAGCAGCATTACAATCTGCATTAACAGCTTTTTCCTGGCTAACCGCTATTGGTGTGACTGCCTGACTGGCCATACCGCTGCTATATTAACCTGTTTTCACATTCAGCAGCATTACAATCTGCATTAACAGCTTTTTCCTGGCTAACCGCTATTGGTGTGACTGCCTGACTGGCCATACCGCTGCTATATTAATCTGTTTTCACATTCAGCAGCATTACAATCTGCATTAACAGCTTTTTCCTGGCTAACCGCTATTGGTGTGACTGCCTGACTGGCCATACCGCTGCTATATTAATCTGTTTTCACATTCAGCAGCATTACAATCTGCATTAACAGCTTTTATCTGGCTAACCGCTATTGGTGTGACTGCCTGACTGGCCATACCGCTGCTATATTAACCTGTTTTCACATTCAGCAGCATTACAATCTGCATTAACAGCTTTTATCTGGCTAACCGCTATTGGTGTGACTAACACAAATATACTGGATAAGTCTGGATATAGGAACAGACTATCCCATTTTAGTCACTAACCTAACAAGCGATAATAACTGGATTAATTATCTGCTATATAAATCGACTTGGCTGGAATTATTGCTTGTGACACCAAAGAAATATTGACTATATATTTATTCTCTGACTGGCTTGGGACACAACCATCTGTGAATTCACCTCTAAACCTATGTGCTGTCACTATACCTCATATCAGTGAGGACATAAAATGTGAGTGTGATATATGCCATTTTTTATACTTTTATTGAATAAAACGGTATTACACTATCTTTGCTGTTTTTTGTCTTTCTGGGTATAAATCGGGACAAGAAAGTTCATACCAAGACAAGAGAACCAAGCTCCAAGAGGCAACAAGCACAGGAAGTTTCCTAAAGAGACCAGCATAAGGGGGATCCACATCTTGTGTTACTCCAAGAGGCAGTTGAATCATACAGATCATACTATCCAGGACCCACCAACCACTAGATACATCCTCCAATGCGGCAAACTTACCTCATAGGATTGAGGTAACTTTTGGTAAGGGTATCTAATACTCCTACACTACACTTGGATCTCATCAACTTTGTCAAAGACTCTTTTATATTTATATACTTATATACTCATACACTTCGTTGTTTTTTTTTTTATAGTTTTTTTTATTTTATATAGGGCTAACTATCACCTCTGAGACTCAAATATAATCTGTAATTAAGAATATCTATAAGCACTGTTTACCCTTTGATATATATCCTCTTATATTGTATAGACTTAGTCTATTACACAATACTTGTACCTTAATAGCTGCTCCATTAGATCTTCATACATTTGACTAGCGCATGCACCAGAGTAACGCTTGCTTCCACTCACTGACACTGAGTGGTAACATTCTACTTAACCCTATATATATATATATATATATATATATATATATATACACACACACACACCCCTGCATATCAATATCACCATGGTCTCTTCATGCATACCCCCCCTGCATATCATGTCACCATGGTCTCTTCATGTATATCCCCCCCGCATATCAATATCACCCTGGTCTCTTCATACATACCCCCTCCTGCATATCATGTCACCATGGTCACTTCATGTATAAACCCCCCCCCCCTGCATATCAATATCACCCTGGTCTCTTCATAAATACCCCCCCCTGCATATCATATCACCATGGTCTCTTCATGCATAACCCCCCCCCCCCTGCATATCATATCACCATGGTCTCTTCATGCATAACCCCCTGCAATATATTATATAAACATACTTTCACTTCACATATACCCCAGCATACTGATTTTATTATGATTACTGTGTGACCATATCAGAGCCTTCAGATGAATGTGAAAGTGTACAAATGCAATAAATAAAACCATTGTTGTCACATTTTATAAACACTTAAATGCCCCCTCCCAAAAAAAAAACAACAAAAAAAACATTGAGACCATTGATCCAGTTGTTGTTTACACTTTCTGGAGGGAAAACCCCAGGTAAATGATCCTAAATATTTAAAGGGACCCAAGAAAGCACCTGTTATATGTATTTACGGTCAATGAATGTGCAAACACCAGTTCCCTGACAAACGCCCCTGCTCGATGCTGGCTATCTCTTGGTTTAACAAGCCTGACAACCTCAACTCCTCCAGCTAACACAACACGCGTTAGGAGCTGCTGAAGTCCTCATCACCTGAACGCCCTCTGCTGTTCAGCATATTATTCCCTTCTGCACCTCACAACATATCAAGGAATCTAGAGCTCCACAGACACCAGCCAGACACACTTATAAACAAATCCATAGACTCACTGAGCCCACTAATTAAACTAGACTAAAGCAGTGTGGTCCTATAAATAATAGAGTCAGGGAACAGTCTACATTATCTAAAGCTACAAATGTAACAAGTCATAGCTGCTCAGATATGCCAAGGGCCAACGGAGCAGTTTAGGGAGCTTAGCAAACAGTGTCTCGTACCTTAGCACCTTGCCCACAGCCTGCAGTACCATCTTGCAACTGAAGCCATTTTTAGGGCTGCCGGTTAGGGGGGGATCTGTCGGGGGAAATGGATTCAGGGGGCCCCAGCATCCTCAGACCAGAGGGATCCCCCTCCGGACTTGTGAGCACAGCCGAAAGACAGGACAGGCTCCTAAACTTCCCAACAAATAAAGCAGATGAGGGAACTGAGCACTCAGTGTCCCTCCTACAGTGCCGGAGAGAGGAGGAGAGCAGGGAGTGTTAGAGGATTCGAAATACCATTCATTTAAAGCATACTCTGTACTGAGTGGACAGTCTGGGGCAGGCAGGCATGCACGTAGTTAATATAATAATATATGTTAAGAGGCTCAGGCTGGGGATGAAAGGGAGGCACTTCTCAGTGTCACATCTCACATGTACTGCGTGCTTTCAAAACAGACTTCGGAACGGCAATATTACAAAATAACATTCTTGAAAATCAGAATTTGTTATTGCCGTTCCGAAGTCTGTTTTGAAAGCACGCAGTACATGTGAGATGTGACACTGAGAAGTGCCTCCCTTTCATCCCCAGCCTGAGCCTCTTTACATATATTATTATATTAACTATGTGCGTGCCTGCCCCAGACTGTCCACTCAGTATAGAGTATGCTTTAAATAAATGGTATTCCAAATCCTCTAACACTCCCTGATCTCCTCCTCTCTCCGGCACTGTAGGAGGGACACAGAGTGCTCAGTTCCCTCATCTGCTTTATTTGTTGGGAAGTTTAGGAGCCTGTCCTGTCTTTCAGCTGTGCTCACAAGTCCGGAGGGGGATCCCTCTGGTCTGAGGATGCTGGGGCCCCCTGAATCCATTTCCCCCGACAGATCCCTCCTAACCGGCAGCCCTAAAAATGGCTTCAGTTGCAAGATGGTACTGCAGGCTGTGAGCCTCTTAACATATAATTAACTACGTGCCTGCCTGCCCCAGTGCCCACTCAGTAAAAACACGATTTAATCAACTGCACTAATCAAATAATAATACAGAATTAGTGCACTCACTGCTCAAGTCAACACCAAGCACCTACACGATAATAGGGAACAGAGTTTCAAACAGCTGCAGTAATAGAAAAGCTAGTACACTTACCTCGCAGTCGCAGAAAGTCACAGAGTTCTGGCGGGTAAAAGTAACATTAATATTGCATCTAAAATGTATCAGTTTCAGGAGCAGAGCAGCCATTAGCCAATAATTTCAAAGTACTGCAGTAAAAATGTGCCGGTTGTCAATTTGAAAGCACTGCACTGGCCAAAAAAAAAAAAATCCTTTAAAAAAAAATTCTATGCTTAACGGACCTGGCCATTCTTTTTCTGCAGGCAGGCTCCAGTTTCTGCGATAAGATCGCAGATCGCACTATGTTCTGCCTTGGGGGTCACCAGTAACTAATGAGCCCTTCATGCAAGCTGAAATTCCTATCCAAGTGTCTGAATACAGCTTACCCTTCCCTCATGGGGATATTGCTAGCCTTTTCTAGAATGAACACAGTCTGTCTAGAAAAATATAGACTGAACATACCTCATATGCAGCTTAGCATGCAAACCGTTCTCCCAACTGAAGTTTTCCTGTACTCTTCAGCCCTTTTGAGAACAGCAGTGGATCTTAGTTACAAAGTGCTAAGATCATCATCCTCCTTGCAGAAATCTTCATCCCTTTTCTGCCAGAGAGTAAATAGTACACACCGGTACCATTTAAAATAATAAACTTTTGCTTGAGAAAATAAAAAACTAACATTTTTGTCACCACACAGCTCTTTGCCCTTCCTAGCAGTTAAGCAGGCAGAGGGAATGACTGGGGGGTGGAGCTAAGGGAGGAGCTATATAGACGGCTCGGCTGTGGGTGCTCTCTCTCCCACTTCCTGTAGGGAAGGAGAATATCCCACAAGTAAGGATGAATCCGTGGACTCAATACAACTTACAAGAGAAAAGCCCCCCAAAATAATAAAAATCCCTACCCTACCCATTGCCCCAAAGTAATCAGCTCTTTAACCTGTAAAAAAAAAAAACAATACCCCCCCAACATTAAAACCCACCACACCCACACACTCAATTCTACTCTAAAACCCACCCAATACCCCCTTAATAAAGCCTAACACTAACCCCTTGAAGATCACCCTACCTTGAGAAGTCTTCACCTAACCGGGCCGAAGTCCTCAACGAAGCCGGGCAAAGTGGTCCTCCAGACGGGCAGAAGTCTTCATCCAAGCCGGGAAGAAGATGTCCTCCAGACAGGCAGAAGTCTTCATCCAGTTGGCATCTTCTATCTTCATCCATCTGGAGCGGGTCCATCTTCAAGACATCCGACGCAGAGCATCCTGTTCTGTCTTCATCCGACGACTAAATGACGGTACCTTTAAGTGACGTCATCCATGATGGCGTCCCTTCAATTCCGATTGGCTGATAGAATTCTATCAGCCAATCGGAATTAAGGTAGAAAAAATCCTATTGGCTGATCGCATTCTATCTACCTATATGCCGCCATCTTCGGTACTGACTGCTGTCTGCCAGTACCCAGTTTGCTGAAAAAAAAAAAATTTATATAAGAAAAAAAAATCTGTAGTGTAGCTGCCCCCCTCAATTCCCTACACCCTCCCAGATTCCTTTCCCAACATTTATTCCCCCCTCTCTCTCCATCCTTCCAATACATTTTACTGAATGTAGATGGTGCCCACTCCCGCACAATTGCACGCACTTGAGGGACACAGGATCCGGAACTGACTAGTGATGGGCCACCCACCTGCCTACTTGCTATGGCTCCCACCCACCAACGATCAGCACCAACACTGGCTGATGCAGAGAGGGCCACAGAGTGGCTCTCTCTTCATTGATGGGTAAAAAATAGTATTGCAGTGATGCCTCAATATCGAGGCATTACTGCAAGAGCGATCACGATTGCTTGAAACCCCAGAGGATGTGCCAGGCATGTCCTTGGTTGTGAACGACCATTTTGTGTAGGACATGCCTGGCACGTCCTTGGTCGTTAAGGGGTTAAACTCTGAAAATTGTGGGTTTTCCAATCTTTAGCATTTTAAGTGCACACTACAGGCTTCATAAACCTGACCCTGCTACATATCTGCCCCTAGTAAGTCTGAGCAGGAGTGATAAGATCACGTTAAACAATACAAGTGTTGCTAGCAAAATAGCAGTGACAACCCTTTGTCTACTCAGTAACAAGTTCCAATTGGCTTCTACAAATAAGGCAAACTATGTGGGCGGGTTTGGCCATTGTAAAACTAAGTGTTAAAGTGAAGGTAAACTTTGGTGAATGAAATACCGTTTTTTAAAAATGCTATTAAAAACAGGGGCAGTTTCATTCATCAAAGTTTACAAAGCAGCTGTTTTTGTTTAAAAAAAACGTACCTTGCTTTCTTTTCACAGCCAGAGCAGCTGCCCCCACCTGGAGATCCTCTCTTCACACATTAGCAATGACTAATCCTGCTTCCTCCTTCATATTTTTAATCTTACGTCATAATATATATCGTGGGCACCACCTTAAGCATCATATACCCCAAATAAGGATATTGTAGCGCTTTTCTTTTTGGCTTAATTTGTTCTCATTCTCTTTTGAGATCCGGTTGGGAGGTCTTGCCTAATTTAGGAAAGCTTGTGTGGTATAATTTTCTGGCGCAATCTGATATACTTTCTAGTCTGTTAGATTAAAGGAACACCACACACAAGTCTCATGAAAATATATTGTTCTATATCCTATTAAGCCAGGGCTGTCCTCTGCGCTAGTTTCCTTTGGCCCCTCTAGTTACTGTGCGCCCTTCCGCGCTAGTTACTGTGCGCCCCTCCGTGCTAGTTACTGTGCGCCCCTCCGTGCTAGTTACTGTGCGCCCCTCTGCGCTAGTTACTGTGTTCCCCTCTGCGCTAGTTACTGTGTTCCCCTCTGCGCTAGTTACTGTGTGCCCCTAGATAAAGCTTGGCAGTAGGTTGGCAAATAAGAGCCCTAGAACTTGCCCAGTGCAACTGGACATTTGTTGTAAATATATTATTATTTGTGTGTTTAACAGACAAAATATATACAAAGCCCATAAATAACCTAAATACTGACCTGCAGCCCCTGTGAGTTAGGGCCCATCACTGCCCTGTGCTACTCCTGGCAAATCTGACCATAATGCAGCTAATCATTCCCATACATTCATATCTACACAAATATTTATTTATAATATAACACTTTAGCTGTTGTCTGCTTTACAAATGAATAAATAATAATAAACTACACCTGTGTGATGATGCGTGAGCTGCACATTATACACATTACATAAACTTTATTGCCTATATAGCAAGACCACTGTAAGTGTTATATTAAATTATATATATTATTAGATAAACCATTGACAATATCACCCTCCTTTTCAGTCAGCTTTGTCCTGGAATTATCCTGTTTATATATACTTTAGCCAACCTTGGCGCTCCTATTCCCTTTTTCATTATTTTGAATCCAAGATCCAGTTAGGGGGTCTTATATAGTGTAGCCTGTATATATATATATATATATATATATATATATATATATATATATATATATATATATATATATATATATATATATATATATATATATATATCTAAGCGCAGTTTTCTATAACCTCATACATCTATTTCCGTTCTTTGGTTAAACACACCATTTTGTATCACAGAGGAGTAGTGTTTCCATACATCTTATCTCTCCCCTCTTTTAGTAAGGACAGTGTTTTAGCGGTAGCAGCTGATAATCTTCAGAACTATCTATGAGATCACATAATAGTCAACCGTTTTTGATAGCAGATATGATTTCAAATTTAGTATCCTGGATCATTTTCTCATATCACAGTACACAATTACTTACATCATTAACTATTGATAGTTTGTATTGTGTCTGCCGGATAGCCTTTTACGCGTTCTAATGTTTTCAATCATAAGCATTTTATTTGCGTTGCAATGTTTTTATATTACTAAATTTTTTACATTGTACCCCTTTTACAGTGTTACTTAATACATGCTTGTATGTGTATAGCTATATAAGTATTGTCCAATAGCTAGGTATATGCCTTCTTAGCACTTTATGTATTATATCACATATCACTATGACAGCTGCTTGGGAAGATTTCATTGGCGTTCAGTAGCCAATCATAAAGTGACACGTAGTCAGCCAATCAGACGCTGCAACGTACCTGACCTTTTACAGCGCGCTGAATTCAAAAGGGTTCTAAGTGGTTTGTTGATACATCACCTCTTGACAAAGTTGGGTTGGATCCCGATGAAACACGTTGAGGAGCTATTATTATTATCAGGTATTTGTAGAGCGCCAACAGATTCCGCAGCGCTATATCGTATATATAGCTATATCGTAGTCACATGATCTCCAGACACAGGCTATTACAACTTTGAGTAGCCCCGCACCTCCAAGTCTTTACGGCGTTCCGGTTGCGCTTAGACTGTTGGAAGGACCGAGTGGCACAAGTCAACACTCATCTGGCCTGCAACAGAGTTTCTGTGGTGATATGCACTTCATGCTTTGTTGTTTTTAATTCCTGTACGTATATTTTTTACTTACGCTTTACAATTTGTATTAGATACTTTTACTCTGAGAGTGGTTTGCGCTCTCTTTTTTTGTTTTACAAGTTCCATTTGGGAGGAGGATCACAGTCCTCTAAGTCAGTGAATTTAACCTTTTTTTGCCGTGGCACACTTTTTTACATTAAAAAATCCTGTGGCACACGACCATCCCAAAATTTAAAAAAAATCACACATTGTAGCCTAATACAGCATATATATATATATACACATACACACAAACACACACATACTGTATGTATTGTGCTGTTATGCCATGCCTCCTATAAACTACCCCTGCACTGGGAGTAAAAAACAAGCAAAGTTTAAAAAATATGTCACACTGTTGTCAGTCTGCCGTGGCACACCTGAGGATCTCTCACGGCACACTGGTTGAAAAACACTGCTCTAAGTATAATAAGAGCAGCATCCATTGACAGCATTTTCTGAGGCCACCGCTTGGAATTTTCCACACCGCTTTCCAGGGACATATATTGGAAAATACTTTTTCCTCTGCTTCCATCATATGCAGGAACTTACATACCAACAGGGGTGATATACACTTTTCTGATCTGGTTATAAGTATACAGGACACTGAAGTTTTACCCTATATTCTCTGTATTATATAGTGTACGTACAACTATATACCACTTACTTTCTATGGTATTTTAATATGTTGGTTCTATATCTGTTGTGAAATACTTTATGTGATAACTGGAAAGCGCAGTTTATATATACTTGTTCCATGTTATCCCATTATAGTCTATGGGCTTCCATTTTGTCATTCACCCTTGCCATTCCATAGAAAGCAGCTATAATCTCACTTTCAGAATATGCTACTGTATCTGGGGAACATATCTGGTAAATATCTACTTGATATGTCTCATATTTCTGTTTCAATAGCACTAAATATAATCCTATTATAGTCTATGGGCATTCCATTTTGTCATTCACCCTTGCCATTCCATAGAAAGCAGCTATAATCTGACGTAATCTCATTTTCAGAATATGCAACTGTACCTGGGGAACATATTTAGTAAATATCTATTTGATATGTCTGATCTTTTTGTTGCTATAGCACTTTTAAATGCAATCCCATTAAAGTCTATGGGCATTCCATTTTGTCATTCACCCTTGTCATTCCATAGAAAGCAGCTATAATCTGACATAATCTCACTTTCAGAATATGCTACTGTACCTTGGGAACATATTTGGTAAATATCTAGTTGATATGTCTCGTATTTTCGTTGCGATAGCACTTTTAAATGTAATCCCATTATAGTCTATAAGCATTCCATTTTGTCATTCACCCTTGTCATTCCATAGAAAACAGCTATAATCTCACTTAATCTCACTTTCATAATATATGCTACTGTACTTTGGGAACATATCTGGTAAATATCTAGTTGATATATCTGATATTTTTGTTGCTATAGAACCTTTAAATGTAATCCTATTATAGTCTACTAGTCCTAAAGCCCGTTTACATGGCCATTTTTTGCAGTACAGCGGTCCCACCCCTTGCTCTCTCTATCCCCCTCTCTTTTGTGCTCTCTCCCCCTTTCTTTTGCGCTCTCTCGTGCTCCACCTCTCTTTTGCTCTCTCTCTCCCCCCTCTCTTTTGCTCTCTCTCTCGCGCCACCTCTCTTTTGCTCTCTCTCTCCCCCCTCTCTTTTGCTCTCTCTCTCGCGCCACCTCTCTTTTGCTCTCTCTCTCGCCCCTCTTTTGCTCCCTCTCTCCCCCATCACTTTTGCATTCTCTCCCCACTCACTTTTGCGCTCTCTCTCTCTCTTTTGCGCTCTCTCTCCCCCTCTCTTTTGTGCTCTCTCTCTCTCCCCCTCTCTTTTGCTCTGTCTCTCTCCCTTTTTTGCTCTCTCTTTCCATCCCTCTCTTTTTCTCTCTCTCTCCCCCCCTCTCTTTTGCTCCCTCTCTCCTCTCTTTTGTGTTCTCTCTCTCTTTTGCGCTCTTTCTCTCCCCCTCTCTTTTGCGCTCTCTCTCTCCCCCTCTCTTTTGCGCTCTCTCTCTCCCCCTCTCTTTTGCGCTCTCTCTCTCCCCCTCTCTTTTGCGCTCTCTCTCTCCCCCCCTCTTTTGCGCTCTCTCTCTCCCCTCTTTTGCTCTCTCTCTCCATCCCTCTCTTTTGCTCTCTCTCCCCCTCTCTATTGCTCTCTCTCTCCATCCCTCTCTTTTGCTCTCTCTCCCCCTCTCTATTGCTCTCTCTCCCCCTCTCTATTGCTCTCTCTTCCCTCTCTTTTTCTCTCTCTTCCCTCTATCTTTCCCTCTCTTTTGCTCTCTCTCCCCCTCTCTTTTGCTCTCTCTCCCCCCTCTCTTTTGCTCTCTCTCCCCCCTCTCTTTTGCTCTCTCTCCCCCTCCCCTCTCTCTCCCACCTCTCTTCTTTTGCTCTCATTCCCCCTCTCTTTTCCTCTCTCTCTTCACCTCTCTTTTGCTTTCTCTCTTTCCCCACTCTTTTTCTCTCAATTCCCTCTATTTTGCTCTCTCTTCTGCTCTTTCACCTCTCTTCTGCTCTTCCCCCTCTCTTTAGCTCTTTCCTATGTCTTTTTGTCTCTCCCCCTCTCTTTCTATTTCTCTCACCTCTCTCTCGCACCGACCGAGCCCGGCCACACCCACGTTCCAGCCTGGCCACGCCCAATTTCGCCCCACTGCCGCAAACAGCATGTCAGGTAAGGCCAGGTGTGTTTGTCCTCGTGCTCTCTACTGCGCATGACAGCTTCGGACAAACACACTTGGCCTTTTATATTATAGGATGGGCATTCTATTTTGTCATTCACCCTTGTCATTCCATAGAAAGCCGATATAATCTGATGTAATCTCACTTTCAGAATATGCTACTGTACCTGGGGAACATATCTGGTAAATATCTACTTGATATGTCTCATATTTGTGTTTCTATAGCACTAAATATAATCCTATTATAGTCTATGGGCATTCCATTATGTCATTCACCCTTGTCATTCCTTTTAGTGCATCCCCCCATTCACTAGCACAGAAAGAACTACAATGTGTATTAACCCTTCACTAGCACAGAGAGCAGCACATTGTGTATTAACCCTTCACTAGCACAGAGAGCAGCACAGTGTGTATTAACCCTTCACTAGCACAGAGAGCAGCACAGTGTGTATTAACCCTTCACTAGCACAGAGAGCAGCACAGTGTGTATTAACCCTTCACTAGCACAGAAAGCAGCACAGTGTGTATTAACCCTTCACTAGCACAGAGAGCAGCACAGTGTGTATTAACCCTTCACTAGCACAGAGAGCAGCACAGTGTGTATTAACCCTTCACTGGCAGAGAGAGCAGCACAGTGTGTATTAACCCTTCACTAGCACAGAGAGCAGCACAGTGTGTATTAACCCTTCACTGGCAGAGAGAGCTGCACAGTGTGTATTAACCCTTCACTAGCACAGAGAGGAGCACACTGTATTAACTCCTTCACTAGCACAGAGAGCAGCACAGTGTGTATTAACTCTTTACTAGCACAGAGAGCAGCACAGTGTGTATTAACCCTTCACTAGCACAGAGAGCAGCACAGTGTGTATTAACCCTTCACTAGCACAGAGAGCAGCACAGTATTAACCCCTTCACTAGAACAGAGAGCTGCACAGTGTGTATTAACCCCTTCACTGGCACAGAGAGCAGCACAGTGTGTATTAACCCCTTCACTAGAACAGAGAGCAGTATAGTGTGTATTAACCCTTCACTAAGACAAAGATCTACAGTGTGTATTAACCCAAGGCTCAAAAATTGCACTCGCCACTCGCAATTGCCGAGTGAAATTTATGCAGGGGCGAGTAAATTATGGTACAGTCACTAACTGTACTAAAATCCCTTCTCCCAAATGTGGCCCATTCACAAGTTTTTTTACGCACTGCTGCAGTGTGAGGCGGTGGCAGCTTGGTCTCTGGGTCAGTCATTGCGGCGCTATTTGTGAAGAATGTCAGTCTAGTGGGACGCGGGACTGTCAGGAGGAAAAATCCATCCTTGCTTCTTCTCAGTAAGTCAGTAACTATCAGATGCGATCTGGTTGTGATCTACTGTATGGAGGGTGCTGTGGCCGGGTGATTAACCCCTTAATGACCACAGCACTTTTCCATTTTCTGTCCGTTTGGGACCAAGGCTATTTTTACATTTTTGCGGTGTTTGTGTTTAGCTGTAATTTTCCTCTTGCTCATTTACTGTACCCACACATATTATATACCGTTTTTCTCGCCATTAAATGGACTTTCTAAAGATACCATTATTTTTATTATATCTTATAATTTACTATAAAAAAAAATTATAAAATATGAGGAAAAAATTGAAAAAAACCCACTTTTTCTAACTATGACCCCCAAAATCTGTTACACATCTACAACCACCAAAAAACACCCATGCTAAATAGTTTCTAAATTTTGTCCTGAGTTTAGAAATACCCAATGTTTACATGTTCTTTGCAAGTTATAGGGCCATAAATACAAGTAGCACTTTGCTATTTCCAAACCATTATTTTTCAAAATTAGCGCTAGTTACATTAGAACACTAATATCTGTCAGGAATCTCTGAATATCCCTTGACATGTACATATTTTTTTTAGTAGACATCCCAAAGTATTGATCTAGGCCAATTTTGGTATATTTCATGCCACCATTTCACCGCCAAATGTGATCAAATTAAAAAAAACGTTAAATTTTTCACAATTTTAGGTTTCTCACTGAAATCATTTACAAACAGCTTGTGCAATTATGGCACAAATGGTTGTAAATGCTTCTCTGGGATCCCTTTTGTTCAGAAATAGCAGACATATATGGCTTTGGCGTTGCTTTTTGGTAATTAGAAGGCCGCCAAATGCCACTGCATTTCACACATGTATTATGGCTAGCAGTGAAGGGGTTAATTATGTAGCTTGTAGGGAGCTTGCAGGGTTAATTTTAGCTTTAGTGTAGAGATCAGCCTCCCACCTGTAACATGAGACCCCCTGATCCCTCCCAAACAGCTCTCTTCCCTCCCCCACCCCACAATTGTCCCCGTCATCTTAAGTACTGGCAGAAACTCTGCCAGTACTAAAATAAAAGCTATATTTGGGCTTTTTTTGTGTTTTTTTAGCATATTTACATATGCTGCTGTGTAGCATCCCCCCTTAGCCCCCAGCCTCACTGATCCCCCACCAAACAGCTCTCTAACCCTCCCCCTCTGCCTTAATGGGCGCCATCTTGGGTACTGGCAGCTGTCTGCCAGTACCCAGTTTAGTAAAAAAATTTGCCTTTTTTAAAACAAAAATGCCTTTTTCTGTAGTGTAGCTTCCCCCCACCCCCAAGATCAACCCCCCACCCCTTCCAGATCACTTAGCTTTTAATTTACAGCTATCAAAAGTTTTAATTTTTTACTTTTGATAGCTTTATTTTTCTGTAGTGTAGCGGTTCCCTCCCGCTCCCGCCCCGTGCACGCGCGCGCTCCCGTGCGCGATCCCGCCCCCGATCCCGCCCCCTCCACTCTTCTCGGCACATCGATGGCCGCCCACCCGCCTCCCAGGCTTGCTCCCACCCACCAACGATACCGGCCACCGATGTCCGGTGCAGAGAGGGCCACAGAGTGGCTCTCTCTGCATCGGATGGCCAAGGGGGGTTATTGCAGGATGCCTCGATATCGAGGCATCACTGCAATAACCGGAAAGCAGCTGGAAGCGAGCAGGATCGCTTCCAGCTGCTTTCCAGACCAAGGACGTACGCCACACGTCCTCGGTCATTAACTGTATTTTTTTGAGGACGTGTGGCGTACGTCCTTGGTCATTAAGGGGTTAATGGTATGCAAGGCAGCAGCAAGCATGGACTCTGAGGGTGGAGGCTCAGGCAGCAGGTCATGGTGCTCTGGCCGGTGTTCTGTCACTAGTTACAGTCACTGACTTCCCAGGACAAGGATGATAAATACATTTACAGTAGAAGAAAAAACAAAACTGCGCATTGTGTAAGTTATTTTACTGACTCTTTTTAATGCATTAAGGCTCAGACCTACACAGACACTTTTAAACAGCTGCACACCGTTGTATGTTGTTTTTTTGCTGTTGTATACTAGGACCTGCTGCTTTTGCTTTTTAACCTGGTCCTGTAGCTGCTGGTGACCCTCAGCACTAATGCAGACAGATTGTAGATCTCCGTTAGAGGAAAGAAGTATCTGGCTGTGTGAATCTCCCTCCCCTAAACAGACCCAGCTAGCTGCAGATCTTAGTAATGGAGCTCTACGGGGGAGGAGCTCCTGCCCACCGGCTCTGAAGATTGATTGATGTGTTGTACTCCTGAGTGAGTCTCAAATTCCCTGCAACTCATTTAGTTCCTTTTATCAATGTCTGTACTCTGGCTTTGCTCAGTTTTAATATGGGCTACATGTTCTTTATTTGTCAGCACTGCTATGGCCTCTTTTTTTTTTTTTTTTTTTTTTAACAGTCCCAACAGTTAGGTGTGAATGTAAATAGCTGTGTGTATGTGTTAATATGTATGTGTCTTTAAATATGTATGTGTGTGTGTGTATGTAAATATGTGTGTGTGTGTGTGTGTGTGTATGTAAATGTGTGTGTGTGTATGTAAATATGTGTGTGTGTGTGAATAAATATGTGTGTGTGTGTGTATGTAAATATGTGTGTGTGTGTGTATGTAAATATGTGTGTGTGTATAAATATGTGTGTGTGTGTGTATGTATGTAAATATGTGTGTGTGTATAAATATGTGTGTGTATAAATATGTGTGTGTGTGTATAAATATGTGTGTGTGTGTATAAATATGTGTGTGTGTGTATAAATATGTGTGTGTGTGTGTGTGTGTATAAATATGTGTGTGTGTATAAATATGTGTGTGTATGTAAATATGTGTGTGTATGTAAATATGTGTGTGTGTGTGTGTGTGTGTGTGTGTATAAATATGTGTGTGTGTGTTAATATGTATGTGTCTTTAAATATGTATGTGTGTGTGTGTGTGTGTGTGTATGTAAATATGTGTGTGTGTGTGTGTGTGTGTGTATGTAAATGTGTGTGTGTGTATGTAAATATGTGTGTGTGTGTGAATAAATATGTGTGTGTGTGTGTATGTAAATATGTGTGTGTGTGTATGTAAATATGTGTGTGTGTATAAATATGTGTGTGTGTGTGTATGTATGTAAATATGTGTGTGTGTATAAATATGTGTGTGTATAAATATGTGTGTGTGTGTATAAATATGTGTGTGTGTGTATAAATATGTGTGTGTGTGTATAAATATGTGTGTGTGTGTGTGTGTATAAATATGTGTGTGTGTATAAATATGTGTGTGTATGTAAATATGTGTGTGTATGTAAATATGTGTGTGTGTGTGTGTGTGTGTGTGTGTATAAATATGTGTGTGTGTATAAATATGTGTGTGTCTGTGTATAAATATATGTGTGTGTGTGTATGTGTATAAATATGTGTGTGTGTTATGGTGACCACGTGTCCCGTATTGCCCGGGACAGTCCCGCATTTTAAAGGTCTGTCCCAGGTCCCGGGTGCCTCCATTCATTGTCCCGGACTGACTGACTGACTGCTTAAACTGACAGTACACTGACAGCCACGCGGATTGACTCTCACTGGTCTTTCTTAGTTAGTTAGTCTCAGCTTGTTGCCGGCTTCCCACAGCGCAGATAGATAGTGAGGTGAGAGTGTGTTGAGACTCCAGACAACATCATCGCAGGGGGCCAGACTTTACTGCAGACCAGAGGCACCGGATATTAATTTATTTAATACAGTATATGCAAGCAAGATTTCCCCGGCCGGCCCACCCACACCCCTCTGGGTTGCTGTCTAGTCTAGTCTTCTCTAGCTCTATATAATGTGAGCCATCCAGTGGCGTGGGCTACTACTGATGACCTGCCTGGGGCCCGTGGAGGATGTTAAGGTATCAAAATCACCTTTTTGGGGGGGGGGGGTTGCGGTCCAGAGGGGCGGGGGGGTGGCGTCCCTGAATGGCAGTTTGGATATGTGGTCACCCTAGTGTGTGTGTGTGTGTGTGTATGTAAATATGTGTGTGTGTTTGTGTGTGTGTGTGTGTATAAATATGTGTGTATGTGTGTATGTAAATATGTGTGTATGTGTTTGTGTGTAAATATGTGTGTATGTGTGTGTGTGTGTAAATATGTGTGTGTGTGTGTAAATATGTGTGTGTATGTAAATATGTGTGTTTGTGTGTGTGTGTGTAAATATCTGTGTGTTTGTGTGTAAATATGTGCATATGTGTGTGTAAATATGTGTGTGTGTGTGTGTGTGTAAATATGTGTGTGTGTGTGTGTTTGTGTATGTGTAAATATGTGTGTGTGTGTGTGTGTGTATGTGTGTATGTGTGTGTGTAAATATGTGTGTATGTAAATAGGTGTGTGTATGTAATTATTTGTTAAGGTATTATAAACAAAAATAAAAGTTACTGCACAAGAAGGTGCTTTGCAATGGCTAAACATATGCAAAGAGGGGGGGGGGGTAGTGGGCACGACGTGTGTATGCAGTGGGCGTGATCAAAAGTGGCGAGTAACATTTTTGGCCTGGCTAGTAGGTTAGGACCTGAAATTTTGAGCCCTGTATTAACCCTTCACTAGCACAGAGAGCTGCACAGTGTGTATTAACCCTTCACTAGCACAAAGAGCAGCACAGTGTGTATTAACCCTTCACTAGCACAGAGAGCAGCACAGTGTGTATTAACCCTTCATTGGCACAGAGAGCAGCACAGTGTGAATTAACCCTTCACTGGCACAGAGAGCAGCACAGTGTGTATTAACCCTTCACTAGCACAGAGAGCAGCACAGTGTGTATTAACCCTTCACTAGCACAGAGAGCAGCACAGTGTGTATTAACCCTTCACTAGCACAGAGAGCAGCACAGTGTGTATTAACCCTTCACTAGCACAGAGAGCTGCACAGTGTGTATTAACCCTTCACTAGCACAGAGAGCTGCACAGTGTGTATTAACCCTTCACTAGCACAGAGAGCTGCACAGTGTGTATTAACCCTTCACTAGCACAGAGCAGCACAGTGTGTATTAACCCTTCATTAGCACAGAGAGCAGCACAGTGTGTATTAACCCTTCACTAGCACAGAGAGCAGCACAGTGTGTATTAACCCTTCACTAGCACAGAGAGCAGTATAGTGTGTATTAACCCTTCACTAGCACAGAGAGCAGCACAGTGTGTATTAACCCTTCACTAGCACAGAGAGCAGCACAGTGTGTATTAACCCTTCACTAGCACAGAGAGCAGCACAGTGTGTATTAACCCTTCACTAGCACAGAGAGCAGCACAGTGTGTATTAACCCTTCACTATCACAGAGAGCAGCACAGTGTGTATTAACCCTTCACTAGCACAGAGAGCAGCACAGTGTGTATTAACCCTTCACTGGCACAGAGAGCAGCACAGTGTGTATTAACCCTTCACTAGCACAGAGAGCTGCACACTGTAAGTTAAACAGCACTTACTTCCCCATTGCCTGGCACAACAGATGAATAACAAGCATTAACATAACAATAACATTTATAACAATTATAAACTATTAAAGAAGAGTAGAAAGTGACTAAAACGTTTTATCACACAATACACAGCCTGACTCACTCACCCAGCAGCAGCTGCACAGGAAGTAAATGGGAGGGGAACAAAGGTCAGTTCAATACTGAACTACATCTCCCAGAATACACGCAGAGAAGTCACATGTTAATCAGCAGCCAATCAGACAAAATAAAATATGCAAACATTTCAAAGACAAATTGGATGTTTTTTTTAACATTGTTTAAATGCTGCAAATTAATAGAATTAGTAACTGAGCCCATTGTCACTGTCATATCCTCTACTAGTGCATTACAGCTACACTATATACATAAAGCTACACAATATATATTAGCACTTTCACTAGCACTGAGCACATTGTCACTGTCATATCCTCTACTAGTGCATTACAGCTGCACTATATACATAAAGCTACACAATATATATTAGCACTTTCACTGGCACTGAGCACATTGTCACTGTCATATCCTCTACTAGTGCATTAAAGCTACACTATATACATAAAGCTACACAATATATATTAGCACTTTCACTAGCACTGAGCACATTGTCACTGTCATATCCTCTACTAGTACATTACAGCTACACTATATACATAAAGCTACACAATATATATTAGCACTTTCATTAGCACTGAGCACATTGTCACTGTCATATCCTCTACTACTGCATTACAGCTACACTATATACATAAAGCTACACAATATATATTAGCACTTTCACTAGCACTGAGCACATTGTCACTGTCATATCCTCTACTAGTGCATTACAGCTACACTATATACATAAAGCTACACAATATATATTAGCACTTTCACTAGCACTGAGTCCATTGTCACTGTCATATCCTCTACTAGTACATTACAGCTGCACTATATACATAAAGCTACACAATATATATTAGCACTTTCACTAGCACTGAGTCCATTGTCACTGTCATATCCTCTACTAGTGCATTACAGCTACACTATATACATAAAGCTACACTATATACATAAAGCTACACAATGTATATTAGCACTTTCACTAGCACTGAGCACATTGTCACTGTCATATCCTCTACTAGTGCATTACAGCTACACTATATACATAAAGCTACACAATATATATTAGCACTTTCACTAGCACTGAGCCCATTGTCACTGTCATATCCTCTACTAGTGCATTACAGCTACACTATATACATAAAGCTACACAATATATATTAGCACTTTCACTAGCACTGAGTCCATTGTCACTGTCATATCCTCTACTAGTACATTACAGCTGCACTATATACATAAAGCTACACAATATATATTAGCACTTTCACTAGCACTGAGTCCATTGTCACTGTCATATCCTCTACTAGTGCATTACAGCTACACTATATACATAAAGCTACACTATATACATAAAGCTACACAATGTATATTAGCACTTTCACTAGCACTGAGCACATTGTCACTGTCATATCCTCTACTAGTGCATTACAGCTACACTATATACATAAAGCTACACAATATATATTAGCACTTTCACTAGCACTGAGCACATTATCACTGTCATATCCTCTACTAGTGCATTACAGCTACACTATATACATAAAGCTACACAATATATATTAGCACTTTCACTAGCACTGAGCACATTGTCACTATCATATCCTCTACTAGTGCATTACAGCTACACTATATACATAAAGCTACACAATATATATTAGCACTTTCACTAGCACTGAGCACATTGTCACTGCCATATCCTCTACTAGTGCATTACAGCTACACTATATACATAAAGCTACACAATATATATTAGCACTTTCACTAGCACTGAGCCCATTGTCACTGTCATATCCTCTACTAGTGCATTACAGCTACACTATATACATAAAGCTACACAATATATATTAGCACTTTCACTAGCACTGAGCCCATTGTCACTGTCATATCCTCTACTAGTGCATTACAGCTACACTATATACATAAAGCTACACAATATATTAGCACTTTCACTAGCACTGAGCACATTGTCACTGTCATATCCTCTACTAGTGCATTACAGCTACACTATATACATAAAGCTACACACTATATATTAGCACTTTCATTAGCACTGAGCCCATTGTCACTGTCATATCCTCTACTAGTGCATTACAGCTACACTATATACATAAAGCTACAGTCACAATATATATTAGCACTTTCACTAGCACTGAGCCCATTGTCACTGTCATATCCTCTACTAGTGCATTACAGCTACACTATATACATAAAGCTACACAATATATATTAGCACTTTCACTAGCACAGAGCAGCACAGTGTGTATTAACCCTTCACTATCACAGAGAGCAGCACAGTGTGTATTAACCATTCACTGGCACAGGGAGCAGCACAGTGTGTATTAACCCTTCACTAGCACAGAGAGCAGCACAGTGTGTATTAACCCTTCACTAGCACAGAGAGCAGCACAGTGTGTATTAACCCTTCACTAGCACAGAGAACAGCACAGTGTGTATTAACCCTTCACTGGCACAGAGAGAGTAGCACAGTGTGTATTAACCCTTCATTAATACAGAGAGCAGCACAGTGTGTATTAACCCTTCACTAACACAGAGAGCAGCACAGTGTGTATTAACCCTTCACTAGCACAGAGAGCAGCACAGTGTGTATTAACCCTTCACTAGCACAGAGAGCAGCACAGTGTGTATTAACTCTTCACTGGCACAGAGAGCAGCACAGTGTGTATTAACTCTTCACTGGCACAGAGAGCAGCACAGTGTGTATTAACTCTTCACTGGCACAGAGAGCAGCACAGTGTGTATTAACCCTTCAATAGCACAGAGAGCAGCACAGTGTGTATTAACCCTTCACTAACACAGATAGCAGCACAGTGTGTATTAACCCTTCACTAACAGAGATAGCAGCACAGTGTGTATTAACCCTTCACTGGCACAGAGAGCAGTACAGTGTGTATTAACCCTTCACTAACACAGATAGCAGCATGGTGTGTATTAACCCTTCACTGGCACAGAGAGCAGCACAGTGTGTATTACCCCTTCACTAGCACAGATAGCAGCACAGTGTGTATTAACCCTTCATTAGCACAGGGAGCAGCACAGTGTGTATTAACCCTTCACTAGCACAGAGAGCAGCACAGTGTGTATTTACCCTTCATTAGCACAGAGAGCAGCACAGTGTGTATTAACCCTTCACTAGCACAGATAGCAGCACAGTGTGTATTAACCCTTCATTAGCACAGGGAGCAGCACAGTGTGTATTAACCGTTCACTAGCACAGAGAGCTGCACAGTGTGTATTAAACCTTCACTAGCACAGAGAGCAGCACAGTGTGTATTAACCCTTCACTAGCACAGAGAGCAGCACAGTGTGTATTAACCCTTCACTGGCACAGAGAGCAGCACAGTGTGTATTAACTCTTCACTGGCACAGAGAGCAGCACAGTGTGTATTAACTCTTCACTGGCACAGAGAGCAGCACAGTGTGTATTAACTCTTCACTGGCACAGAGAGCAGCACAGTATGTATTAACCCTTCACTAGCACAGAGAGCAGCACAGTGTGTATTAACCCTTCACTAGCACAGAGAGCAGCACAGTGTGTATTAACTCTTCACTGGCACAGAGAGCAGCACAGTATGTATTAACCCTTCACTAGCACAGAGAGCAGCACAGTGTGTATTAACGCTTCACTAGCACAGAGAGCAGCACAGTGTGTATTCACCCTTCAATAGCACAGAGAGTAGCACAGTGTGTATTAACCCTTCACTAGCACAGAGAGTAGCACAGTGTATTAACCCTTCACTATATACATAAAGCTACACAATATATATTAGCACTTTCACTAGCACTGAGCCCATTGTCACTGTCATATCCTCTACTAGTGCATTACAGCTACACTATATACATAAAGCTACACAATATATATTAGCACTTTCACTAGCACATTGTCACTGTCATAACCTCTACTAGTGCATTACAGCTACACTATATACATAAAGCTACACAATATATATTAGCACTTTCACTAGCACTGAGCCCATTGTCACTGTCATATCCTCTACTAGTGCATTACAGCTACACTATATACATAAAGCTACACTATATACATAAAGCTACACAATATATATTAGCACTTTCACTAGCACTGAGCCCATTGTCACTGTCATATCCTCTACTAGTGCATTACAGCTACACTATATACATAAAGCTACACAATATATATTAGCACTTTCACTAGCACAGAGCAGCACAGTGTGTATTAACCCTTCACTATCACAGAGAGCAGCACAGTGTGTATTAACCATTCACTGGCACAGGGAGCAGCACAGTGTGTATTAACCCTTCACTAGCACAGAGAGCAGCACAGTGTGTATTAACCCTTCACTAGCACAGAGAGCAGCACAGTGTGTATTAACCCTTCACTAGCACAGAGAACAGCACAGTGTGTATTAACCCTTCACTGGCACAGAGAGAGTAGCACAGTGTGTATTAACCCTTCATTAATACAGAGAGCAGCACAGTGTGTATTAACCCTTCACGAACACAGAGAGCAGCACAGTGTGTATTAACCCTTCACTAGCACAGAGAGCAGCACAGTGTGTATTAACCCTTCACTAGCACAGAGAGCAGCACAGTGTGTATTAACTCTTCACTGGCACAGAGAGCAGCACAGTGTGTATTAACCCTTCAATAGCACAGAGAGCAGCACAGTGTGTATTAACCCTTCACTAACACAGATAGCAGCACAGTGTGTATTAACCCTTCACTAACAGAGATAGCAGCACAGTGTGTATTAACCCTTCACTGGCACAGAGAGCAGTACAGTGTGTATTAACCCTTCACTAACACAGATAGCAGCATGTTGTGTATTAACCCTTCACTGGCACAGAGAGCAGCACAGTGTGTATTACCCCTTCACGAGCACAGATAGCAGCACGGTGTGTATTAACCCTTCATTAGCACAGGGAGCAGCACAGTGTGTATTAACCCTTCATTAGCACAGGGAGCAGCACAGTGTGTATTTACCCTTCATTAGCACAGAGAGCAGCACAGTGTGTATTAACCCTTCACTGGCACAGAGAGCAGCACAGTGTGTATTAACCCTTCACTGGCACAGAGAGCAGCACAGTGTGTATTAACCCTTCACTAGCACAGAGAGCAGCACAGTGTGTATTAACCCTTCACTAGCACAGAGAGCAGCACAGTGTGTATTAACCCTTCACTAGCACAGAGAGCAGCACAGTGTGTATTAACCATTCATTAACACAGGGAGCAGCACAGTGTGTATTAACCCTTCATTAGCACAGTGAGCTGCACAGTGTGTATTAACCCTTCACTGGCACAGAGAGCAGCACAGTGTGTATTAACCCTTCAGTAGCACAGAGAGCAGCACAGTGTGTATTAGCCCTTCACTAGCACAGAGAGCTGCACAGTGTGTATTAACCCTTCACTGGCACAGAGAGCAGTACAGTGTGTATTAACCCTTCACTAACACAGATAGCAGCATGGTGTGTATTAACCCTTCACTGGCACAGAGAGCAGAACAGTGTGTATTACCCCTTCACTAGCACAGATAGCAGCACGGTGTGTATTAACCCTTCATTAGCACAGGGAGCAGCACAGTGTGTATTAACCCTTCATTAGCACATGGAGCAGCTCAGTGTGTATTTACCCTTCATTAGCACAGAGAGCAGCACAGTGTGTATTAACCCTTCACTGGCACAGAGAGCAGCACAGTGTGTATTAACCCTTCACTGGCACAGAGAGCAGCACAGTGTGTATTAACCCTTCACTAGCACAGAGAGCAGCACAGTGTGTATTAACCCTTCACTAGCACAGAGAGCAGCACAGTGTGTATTAACCCTTCACTAGCACAGAGAGCAGCACAGTGTGTATTAACCCTTCACTAGCACAGAGAGCAGCACAGTGTGTATTAACCATTCATTAACACAGGGAGCAGCACAGTGTGTATTAACCCTTCATTAGCACAGTGAGCTGCACAGTGTGTATTAACCCTTCACTGGCACAGAGAGCAGCACAGTGTGTATTAATCATTCATTAGCACAGAGAGCAGCACAGTGTGTATTAACTCTTCACTGGCACAGAGAGCAGAACAGTGTGTATTAACTCTTCACTGGCACAGAGAGCAGCACAGTGTGTATTAACCCTTCACTAGCACAGAGAGCAGCACAGTGTGTATTAACCCTTCTCTAGCACAGAGAGCAGCACAGTGTGTATTAACTCTTCACTGGCACAGAGAGCAGCACAGTATGTATTAACCCTTCACTAGCACAGAGAGCAGCACAGTGTGTATTAACCCTTCACTAGCACAGAGAGTAGCACAGTGTGTATTAACCCTTCACTAGCACAGAGAGCAGCACAGTGTGTATTAACCCTTCACTAGCACAGAGAGCAGCACAGTGTGTATTAACCCTTCACTAGCACAGAGAGTAGCACAGTGTGTATTAACCCTTCACTAGCACAGAGAGTAGCACAGTGTGTATTAACCCTTCACTAGCACAGAGAGCAGCACAGTGTGTATTAACCCTTCACTAGCACAGAGAGCAGCACAGTGTGTATTAACCCTTCACTAGCACAGGGAGCAGCACAGTGTGTATTAACCCTTCACTGGCACAGAGAGCAGCACAGTGTGTATTAACCCTTCACTAGCACAGAGAGCAGCACAGTGTGTATTAACCCTTCACTAGCACAGAGAGCTGCACAGTGTGTATTAACCCTTCACTAGCACAGAGAGCTGCACAGTGTGTATTAACCCTTCACTGGCACAGAGAGCAGCACAGTGTGTATTAACCCTTCACTAGCACAGAGAGCAGTACAGTGTGTATTAACCCTTCACTAGCACAGAGAGCTGCACAGTGTGTATTAACCCTTCACTAGCACAGAGAGCAGTACAGTGTGTATTAATCCTTCACTAGCACAGAGAGCAGCACAGTGTGTATTAACCCTTCACCAGTACAGAGAGCAGCACAGTGTGTATTAACCCTTCACTAGCACAGGGAGCAGCACAGTGTGTATTAACCCTTCACTAGCACAGAGAGCAGCACAGTGTGTATTAACCCTTCACTAGCACAGAGATGCACAGTGTGTATTAACCCTTCACTGGCACAGAGAGCAGCACAGTGTGTATTAACCCTTCACTAGCACAGAGAGCTGCACACTGTAAGTTAAACAGCAATTACTTCCCCATTGCCTGGCACAAGCAGATGAATAACAAGCATTAACATAACAATAAAATTTATAACAAATATAAACGTTTTATCACACAATACACACAGCCTGACTCACTTACCCAGCAGCAGCTGCAAAGGAAGTAAATGATAGGGGAACAAAGGTCAGTTCAATACTGAACTACATCTCCCAGAATACACGCAGAGAAGTCACATGTTAACCAACAGCCAATCAGACAAAATAAAATATGCAAACATTTCAAAGACAAATTGGATGTTTTTAACATTGTTTAAATGCTGCAAATACATAGAATTAGTAACTGAGCCCATTGTCACTGTCATATCCTCTACTAGTGCATTACAGCTACACTATATACATAAAGCTACACAATATATATTAGCACTTTCACTAGCACTGAGCACATTGTCACTGTCATATCCTCTACTAGTGCATTACAGCTACTATATTAGCACTTTCACTAGCACTGAGCACATTGTCATTGTCATATCCTCTACTAGTGCATTACAGCTACACTATATACATAAAGCTACACAATATATATTAGCACTTTCACTAGCACTGAGCACATTGTCACTGTCATATCCTCTACTAGTACATTACAGCTACACTATATACATAAAGCTACACAATATATATTAGCACTTTCACTAGCACTGAGCACATTGTCACTGTCATATCCTCTACTAGTGCATTACAGCTACACTATATACATAAAGCTACACAATATATATTAGCACTTTCACTAGCACTGAGCACATTGTCACTGTCATATCCTCTACTAGTGCATTACAGCTACACTATATACATAAAGCTACACAATATATATTAGCACTTTCACTAGCAGTGAGCCCATTGTCACTGTCATATCCTCTACTGGTGCATTACAGCTACACTATATACATAAAGCTACACAATATATATTAGCACTTTCACTAGCACTGAGCCCATTGTCACTGTCATATCCTCTACTGGTGCATTACAGCTACACTATATACATAAAGCTACACAATATATATTAGCACTTTCACTAGCACTGAGCCCATTGTCACTGTCATATCCTCTACTGGTGCATTACAGCTGCACTATATACATAAAGCTACACAATATATATTAGCACTTTCACTAGCACTGAGCACATTGTCACTGTCATATCCTCTACTAGTGCATTACAGCTACACTATATACATAAAGCTACACAATATATATTAGCACTTTCACTAGCACTGAGCACATTGTCACTGTCATATCCTCTACTAGTGCATTACAGCTACACTATATACATAAAGCTACACAATATATATTAGCACTTTCACTAGCACTGAGCACATTGTCACTGTCATATCCTCTACTAGTGCATTACAGCTACACTATATACATAAAGCTACACAATATATATTAGCACTTTCACTAGCACTGAGCCCATTGTCACTGTCATATCCTCTACTAGTGCATTACAGCTACACTATATACATAAAGCTACACAATATATATTAGCACTTTCACTAGCACTGAGCACATTGTCACTGTCATATCCTCTACTAGTGCATTACAGCTACACTATATACATAAAGCTACACAATATATATTAGCACTTTCACTAGTGTAGTGTTTGTAAATCCAGGTGGTTTAGAAATATATCTAACACAGAGTCCATTTATACAGCAACTAACTACACACTTTATTTCCTGGTTCCTCACTCCAACAACACTGTCCCCGCCCCTGCTTCTTTGCAACAATTATATACATTTACAAGTCAGAGCACAAACTAGGAAGAAAGCATTATATATTATAATATCACAACAAACACCATATCTCTCCCTTACTTTAGATTAGAAACATAACAATTAAACTAAACATAAATATAACTATATATATATATACTATGCTTAATATCTAGAAATAAGACCAACTATATTTCACATAAAAGAGTTGCATGATGACATAATACATTACATGAAAACACATTATTTTTCATAGTTTTTAAGGTATTCAGGAGGTCTTCTGTTTTCTCTGAGAGGGTATTTTCGATTAGTATCTAAGGACTGATCATATGCTATGTTTTCTTCCCCCTCACTGCTCTCTGAGTTATCCATATTATCATCATGTTCTTGAAATAATTTGGGTATATCAGAATCATCATCTTCTGCATCAGATACTTCAGTGTCCTGTTCTTTGTGTAGTTTCTTGAAGAAAGAAGAATTCCGAGTAATTGTATGTCCATTTCTTACTGCAGTGATCATTGATCCTTGAATTCTTGTAACTGTATATGGGATGACATCATATAAAGTATCCAACTTGTGTTGTCTATCTTGCCTACACAGGACTCTGTCTCCAACAGCAAAAGGAGCAGATTTGGTATGATAATATTTATCCGCATAAGCTTTCATCTTGGCTTTGGCATGACTGTCTTTTTGTATTAAGTCCTTGTTGAGTGTCTCTGTTAGTGAATCATTTATATCCGGA
This sequence comes from Bombina bombina, assembly GCF_027579735.1. Lineage (NCBI taxonomy): Eukaryota > Metazoa > Chordata > Amphibia > Anura > Bombinatoridae > Bombina > Bombina bombina. The sequence continues at coordinate 38,269,614 of NC_069503.1, forward strand.
ATTTTGATCCGAAGTTTGCGATTGAATAACAGCTCTGCAGGTGATCTGCCAGTAGTACAATGGGGAGTTGATCGATAGTCTCTCAGAAAAGAGTATAAATTTTGTTTCTACCTTGCGCTGTAGTTGCCCTTAGAAATTTCCCCATAGAACGCATGAATCTTTCAGCTTGTGCATTAGCTTGTGGCCACAAAGGAGTAATGCGTCTATGTTTAAATCCAAGATATGAAGCAAATTTATTAAACTGAGTACTGTTAAATGGGGGACCGTTATCTGTTTTAACAATTTTAGGAATTCCCAATAAAGAGAAAACTTTGTCTAAAACCGGAATAACAGTGACTGAAGATGTTGAGCTGATAACTTCTACTACCGGGTATCTTGAATATTCGTCTATAACCACCATCAAATAATCTCTAGTAGGTAATGGACCATAAAAATCTATACTCACATTACACCATGGTGCTTCAGGCAATGCAGACATTTTTAAAGGTTCTTTGTGAGCTCCTGGAGTTGTGGCTTGACACACAATACAATTTCTCACCAACTTTTCTGCTTGTTGATCTATTGATGGAAACCACACTTTTTCTCGCAATAAACTTTTCATTTTAACTATTCCTTGGTGACCTTCATGTGCTAAGGATAATACTTGCTGTTGTAAACATGTCGGAATGACTAGTCGATTACCTCGCAAGATAATACTGTTGTCATTATTCACTGAGAGTTCTTTGCTAAATCTTGCAAATGACTTCAATTCTTTTCCATGTATTTTGTCAGAATCAGCTGTGTACCATTTTCCATTCTGAACTATTACAGCAAGTTTTTGCAGTATAGGATCAGCTAATGTTGCTTGTTGTATTTCTTCTAAACTCAATGCTTTAGGTATAGCATGATTAGTAACAAAATTGATATATTCCTCTGCATCCATGGAACTTGGTGAACTTGTGAATTAATCTGTTGATATAGGATGTCGAGACATATAGTCTGCTGGGTTCTCTTTTCCAGATTTGTAAACCACAGTAAAATTATATGGTTGTAGTCTTAAACCCCATCTTTCTATTCTAGCGGGCGGTTTGGATTTTGGATTATTCCAGATCAACTGTAAAGGCTTATGATCTGTGATCAGTGTGAATGGACAACCATATAAATATAAATGAAAGTATTCACAACTCCAAACTATTGCCAGAGCTTCACGTTCTGTTTGAGAATAACGTTTTTCCACATCATTTAAAGAACGGCTACCATAAGCAATTATATAATGCTTGCCTTTGTCTCTCTGCGCCAGAATAGCACCTAAACCAACAGGGCTAGCATCTACTAAAAGAATAGTTTGCCGTTGAGGGTTAAAATAGGACATTGTCTTGTCACTGGTCAAACTCTGTTTCAGTTGTTGAAAAGCTTGTTGTTCAGTTTCAGTCCAACGCCATGGCACACTTTTCTTTGTTAACTCTCTTAAAAGTGTGGCAATAGTAGAGAAATTAGGGATAAATCGAGAACAGTAGTTTACCATCCCTAGGAAACTTCTGACTTCACTGGCATCTATTGGAGGATTTGCATTCTGAATTGCTTCCACTTTCTTTGGGTCTGCTGATATGCCTTCAGCTGAAAAAACAAATCCATAAAATTCTAGTTTAGTTTTGTTAAATTCACACTTACTACAATTTAAGGTAAGTCCTTTCTCATGAAGTCACTCAAAAACTGCTGTGAGATTTTTATCATGGTCCTCTTGAGTAGCTCCAAACACAATGATATCATCGCTGAAGTTTTTAACTCCTGGAATTCCAGATAATGTTTGCTGTATTGCATTTTGAAATACTTCAGCAGCAGAAGAAACACCAAAACTTAGGCGCTTGTATCTCCACAATCCTGTGTGTGTTGAGAATGTAGTTATATATCTACTTGTTGGATCCAATTCCAGTTGATGATAGCCTGATTTTAAATCAAGTTTGGAGAAAACTTTTGCCTGGTTGAGATCATGAATTATATCATCTAATGTTGGAGTAATGTGGCGCTCCCTGATAATGGCAGTGTTGGCTTGCCTCATGTCTATACAAATTCTTACACTATTTGGGTCTTTGGGTTTTGGCATTGATACTATTGGGGAGACCCATGGAGTTGGCCCCTGCACTCTTTCGATGATTCCTTGTGTTTCAAGGTTCCTGAGTTCAGCATCAGCCTTGTGCCTTAGATGAAATGGAATTCTTCTATGTGGTTGTATTACAGGTTTTATATGTGGGTTAATTTGCAGCTGTACTTTAAAATCTTTTAATTTACCAATGCCATTAAACAAATGGGAATACTGCTGTACTAACCGATCTGCTACAGATCCTGTGTCCTTTCTAGGTGAAATTGCATTCATAAGCTTTATAAGTCCCAAACTGGATGAAGTTTCAAAACTCAGAAGAGAAGAATTTTGACCCTTTACAACATAAAACATAGTTGCTGTTTTGTTGTGTTTAAATGCACATGTGGCTGTAAATTTACCAATGACATTAAGGGGTTTAGTTGATCCATATGCATATATATTTATTTTACTCTGTAATAACTGTGGTTGTGGTTTTAACATGTGAAATGTTTGTTCACCCACTAAATTGACAGCAGATCCTGAATCAATCAATGCAGTGATTTTAGTGTCATTAATGAGTACATCAACTTGTGGCTGAGTTAGGTTACACATGTTGTTTACTACAAATACATATTTGTCATCATTGTTTGAATATTGTCCTTTTTGATCAGGAGATCTGACTAGATTTACTTTCCACTGTTCTGATGTATGTGGCTCAGTATGTGATTGAGGTATTTGATACAGTTTTGTTCTACATTGCTTTGCAAAGTGATTACATTTCCCACATGCCCTGCATTGCTTATTCCTTGCAGGACAAGTCCCATTATGTGGATAGAAACCCCCACAGTTCCTGCATAACACACATGAGGTCTCTTTCTTTCTTGTGGGCTGTACTGTTGAACTGTCTTTTTGAACTCTATTTGTAATAAACTGATCTTCAGTAGATCTATTTTCTATGCTTGCAGCTTGCCTGTCAGCAATTTCTAATGTTCTGCCATAATCAAGCAAATCTTTTAAAGATAGTTCAGATTGTCTCAGTGCATATTTCCTAAGTTTTGAAGAAGTGCAGCTTTGTATTATCTGTGCTTTAATCTCATTTTCAACATTAGAAAACTCACAATTCTTTGCTAGTAAACGTAACCTGGTTTGAAATGCATCTAAAGGTTCATCACCCTGTTGTGTTGCCTGTCTGAATGTGTATATTTCATACTGAGTGTTCTTTTTAGGGAGAAAATATGTTGTCAGTTTATCTTTAACATCATTGTATGAGTCAGTGGTTGCAGACAAGGTATCATAAATGTCATACACTTTTTCTCCAGCTAAATGAAGCAGTAAAGCTTTTTTTGTTTGCATCAGTAACATCCAAAGCAATAAGATAATTTTCAAATCTCTGAATCCATTTTAGCCATCTTGGGCCTACTGAGCTAAGTTCTGCATCAGAGTTAAACACAGGGAAGTTGTATTCATTACATGCAGCCATTCTTGTGTGTATAGCAGCAGGTTACTCACTGTTTGCTGAGACAAAGCAATAGGGTTCAAACATAATCCTCGTCGCCAAAATGTAGTGTTTGTAAATCCAGGTGGTTTAGAAATATATCAAACACAGAGTCCATTTATACAGCAACTAACTGCACACTTTATTTCCTGGTTCCTCACTCCAACAACACTGTCCCCGCCCCTGCTTCTTTGCAACAATTATATACATTTACAAGTCAGAGCACAAACTAGGAAGAAAGCATTATATATTATAATATCACAACAAACACCATAACTAGCACTGAGCACATTGTCACTGTCATATCCTCTACTAGTGCATTACAGCTACACTATATACATAAAGCTACACAATATATATTAGCACTTTCACTAGCACTGAGCCCATTGTCACTGTCATATCCTCTACTAGTGCATTACAGCTACACTATATACATAGGCTTACCATAATTTTTAGAGGTGAAACTGGGACCACCTAGTGCGGTGCCAGTGGGGGTGTGGTCAGGAGCGTGGTCAAGGGGGCGTGGCAATTACCGGTCCTTTTAAAGTAGTAGCTTTTATGTGTGTAATGTTTTGTGGATACTCTACCCTTCCTCAGTCAAACAAGTGAATCACACAGTTTAAATAGACCATAACACCACCCCCTAGTGAAAAAGGCACCATTACGTTGTCATGGCAAATAAATCATTAATCTAAATCTCAGATTCTAAATAATGCCAAACATCAAGCATAATTATCATTTTCATAATTATCAATTTCACAATTTAATATCTGCCATGTAATATGTGTTTTATGTGTCTAATTAAGGAACAGAGCCAAATACTGATAAATACAACATTGAATGAAAGTAAAAAAGAAACACGTACCTGCTAAAGCTGTTTAAGAGGCTACTCTATACCATAATGCAGGAAGATTATAGCCAAAATGCTGTCCTGCATGAAGTAAAGCAAGATCCAGGCCAAAAATCCTGCCTGTCTGTACTTCCTAGTCATACCCATATGATTCCCCTAAAGGTGTATTACCGGCAATGTCACCAGGGGTCAGGGGGGGTGTTAAATTCTTACAAAAATAAACCAAGTAGTACTACAAAATTAAAAAACCCTATGCTGCTCACTTAAAGGAACAGTATACACTCATTTTCATATAACTGCATGTAATAGACACTACTATAAAGAGTAAGATGCACAGATACTGATATAAAAATCCAGTATAAAACTGTTTAAAAACTTACTTAGAAGCTGTCAGTTTGGCTCTGTTGAAAAGGTAGCTGGAAAGCCCACTGCAAGTGGGAAATAAGACACTCCCCCCTCCCCCTTCTTTTGCATATGAAAAGACCCTTTACACGAACAGGAGCAAGCTGAAGAAGGTAGCTGACAGTATTCACATAAAACTTTGGGGCTTGATTAGGAGTCTGAAAATCAGAGCAATGTTATTTAAAAATAAGCAAAACTATACATTTATTAAAAAAAAAACTTTATGGGCTTTATAAATAGATCATCTACAAAACATTTATGCAAAGAAAAAATGAGTGTATAATGTCCCTTTAACCTGTATTACTAAATGTAAACTTTGAAGGACACTAACGTTAAGCTAAGCAGGGCTGTATGTAACAAAGTACCAGCATCCAACTATGCTGGAGAGCCACAGTCCAGTCATTTTGAATAATGTGTCCGGGTTTCAGGTGGTCTGAAACCCGGACACATGATTTGAAACCTGGAGGTGGCAACCCTACTGGGACAGAATGAACAACTGGGTGGGACACTGGGACAGCGCCTCCAAACCGGGACAATCCCAGTAAAAGTGGGACTTCTGGTAAGCCTATATATACATAAAGCTACACAATATATATTAGTACTTTCACTAGCACTGAGCCCATTGTCACTGTCATATCCTCTACTAGTGCATTACAGCTACACTATATACATAAAGCTACACAATATATATTAGCACTTTCACTAGCACTGAGCACATTGTCACTGTCATATCCTCTACTAGTGCATTACAGCTACACTATATACATAAAGCTACACAATATATATTAGCACTTTCACTAGCACTGAGCACATTGTCACTGTCATATCCTCTACTAGTGCATTACAGCTACACTATATACATAAAGCTACACAATATATATTAGCACTTTCACTAGCACTGAGCACATTGTCACTGTCATATCCTCTACTAGTGCATTACAGCTACACTATATACATAAAGCTACACAATATATATTAGCACTTTCACTAGCACTGAGCCCATTGTCACTGTCATATCCTCTACTAGTGCATTACAGCTACACTATATACATAAAGCTACACAATATATATTAGCACTTTCACTAGCACTGAGCCCATTGTCACTGTCATATCCTCTACTAGTGCATTACAGCTACACTATATACATAAAGCTACACAATATATATTAGCACTTTCACTAGCACTGAGCACAATGTCACTGTCATATCCTCTACTAGTGCGTTACAGCTACACTATATACATAAAGCTACACAATATATATTAGCACTTTCACTAGCACTGAGCACATTGTCACTGTCATATCCTCTACTAGTGCGTTACAGCTACACTATATACATAAAGCTACACAATATATATTAGCACTTTCACTAGCACTGAGCCCATTGTCACTGTCATATCCTCTACTAGTGCATTGCAGCTACACTATATACATAAAGCTACACAATATATATTAGCACTTTCACTAGCACTGAGCCCATTGTCACTGTCATATCCTCTACTAGTGCATTACAGCTACACTATATACATAAAGCTACACAATATATATTAGCACTTTCACTAGCACTGAGCACAATGTCACTGTCATATCCTCTACTAGTGCGTTACAGCTACACTATATACATAAAGCTACACAATATATATTAGCACTTTCACTAGCACTGAGCACATTGTCACTGTCATATCCTCTACTAGTGCGTTACAGCTACACTATATACATAAAGCTACACAATATATATTAGCACTTTCACTAGCACTGAGCACATTGTCACTGTCATATCCTCTACTAGTACGTTACAGCTACACTATATACATAAATCTACACAATATATATTAGCACTTTCACTAGCACTGAGCCCATTGTCACTGTCATATCCTCTACTAGTGCATTACAGCTACACTATATACATAAAGCTACACAATATATATTAGCACTTTCACTAGCACTGAGCACATTGTCACTGTCATATCCTCTACTAGTGCATTACAGCTACACTATATACATAAAGCTACACAATATATATTAGCACTTTCACTAGCACTGAGCACATTGTCACTGTCATATCCTCTACTAGTCCATTACAGCTACACTATATACATAAAGCTACACAATATATATTAGCACTTTCACTAGCACTGAGCCCATTGTCACTGTCATATCCTCTACTAGTGCATTACAGCTACACTATATACATAAAGCTACACAATATATATTAGCACTTTCACTAGCACTGAGCACATTGTCACTGTCATATCCTCTACTAGTGCATTACAGCTACACTATATACATAAAGCTACACAATATATATTAGCACTTTCACTAGCACTGAGCACATTGTCACTGTCATATCCTCTACTAGTGCATTACAGCTACACTATATACATAAAGCTACACTATATATATTAGCACTTTCACTAGCACTGAGCACATTGTCACTGTCATATCGTCTACTAGTGCATTACAGCTACACTATATACATAAAGCTACACAATATATATTAGCACTTTCACTAGCACTGAGCCCATTGTCACTGTCATATCCTCTACTAGTGCATTACAGCTACACTATATACATAAAGCTACACAATATATATTAGCACTTTCACTAGCACTGAGCCCATTGTCACTGTCCTATCCTCTACTAGTGCATTACAGCCACACTATATACATAAAGCTACACAATATATATTAGCACTTTCACTGGCACTGAGCACATTGTCACTGTCATATCCTCTACTAGTGCATTACAGCTACACTATATACATAAAGCTACACAATATATATTAGCACTTTCACTAGCACTGAGCCCATTGTCACTGTCATATCCTCTACTAGTGCATTACAGCTACACTATATACATAAAGCTACACAATATATAACATAATTTATGTAAGAACTTACCTGATAAATTCATTTCTTTCATATTAGCAAGAGTCCATGAGCTAGTGACGTATGGGATATACATTCCTACCAGGAGGGGCAAAGTTTCCCAAACCTTAAAATGCCTATAAATACACCCCTCACCACACCCACAATTCAGTTTAACGAATAGCCAAGAAGTGGGGTGATAAGAAAAAAGTGCGAAAGCATATAAAATAAGGAATTGGAATAATTGTGCTTTATACAAAATCATAACCACCACAAAAAAAGGGCGGGCCTCATGGGGGAACTCATGATAAATGAAAGAAATGGAATTTTCAGGTAAGATTCTTAAATAAATTATGTTTTCTTTCATGTAATTAAGCAAGTACGAGCCAGGACACTCATCTACATATAGCAGATAGCCAAACCAGTACTGAAACGAGAATCAGCAGAGGTAATGGTATATATAAGAGTATATCGTCGATCTGAAAAGGGAGGTAAGAGATGAATCTCTACGACCGATAACAGAGAACCTATGAAATAGACCCCTTAGAAGGAGATCACTGCATTCAAATAGGCAATACTCTCCTCACATCCCTCTGACATTCACTACACGCTGAGAGGAAAACCGGGCTCCAACTTGCTGCGGAGCGCATATCAACGTAGAATCTAGCACAAACTTACTTCACCACCTCCATCGGAGGCAAAGTTTGTAAAACTGAATTGTGGGTGTGGTGAGGGGTGTATTTATAGGCATTTTAAGGTTTGGGAAACTTTGCCCCTCCTGGTAGGAATGTATATCCCATACGTCACTAGCTCATGGACTCTTGCTAATTACATGAAAGAAATTAGCACTTTCACTAGCACTGAGCCCATTGTCACTGTCATATCCTCTACTAGTGCATTACAGCCACACTATATACATAAAGCTACACAATATATATTAGCACTTTCACTGGCACTGAGCACATTGTCACTGTCATATCCTCTACTAGTGCATTACAGCTACACTATATACATAAAGCTACACAATATATATTAGCACTTTCACTGGCACTGAGCATATTGTCACTGTCATATTCTCTACTAGTGCATTACAGCTACACTATATACATAAAGCTACACAATATATATTAGCACTTTCACTAGCACTGAGCACATTGTCACTGTCATATCCTCTACTAGTGCATTACAGCTACACTATATACATAAAGCTACACAATATATATTAGCACTTTCACTAGCACTGAGCACATTGTCACTGTCATATCCTCTACTAGTGCATTACAGCTACACTATATACATAAAGCTACACAATATATATTAGCACTTTCACTAGCACTGAGCCCATTGTCACTGTCATATCCTCTACTAGTGCATTACAGCCACACTATATACATAAAGCTACACAATATATATTAGCACTTTCACTGGCACTGAGCACATTGTCACTGTCATATCCTCTACTAGTGCATTACAGCTACACTATATACATAAAGCTACACAATATATATTAGCACTTTCACTAGCACTGAACACATTGTCACTGTCATATCCTCTACTAGTGCATTACAGCTACACTATATACTACATAAAGCTACACAATATATATAAGCACTTTCACTAGAACTGAGCCCATTGTCACTGTCATATCCTTTACTAGTGCATTACAGCTACACTATATACATAAAGCTACACAATATATATTAGCACTTTCACTGGCACTGAGCACATTGTCACTGTCATATCCTCTACTAGTGCATTACAGCTACACTATATACATAAAGCTACACAATATATATTAGCACATTGTCACTGTCATATCCTCTACTAGTACATTACAGCTACACTATATACATAAAGCTACACAATATATATTAGCACATTGTCACTGTCATATCCTCTACTAGTACATTACAGCTGCACTATATACATAAAGCTACACAATATATATTAGAACATTGTCACTGTCATATCCTCTACTAGTGCATTACAGCTACACTATATACCTAAAGCTACACAATATATATTAGCACTTTCACTAGCACTGAGCACATTGTCAAGGTCATATCCTCTACTAGTACATTACAGCTACACTATATACATAAAGATACACAATATATATTAGCACTTTCACTAGCACTGAGCACATATTGTCACTGTCATATCCTCTACCAGTGCATTACAGCTGCACTATATACATAAAGCTACACAATATATATTAGCACTTTCACTGAGCACATTGTCACTGTCATATCCTCTACTAGTGCATTACAGCTACACTATATACATAAAGCTACACAATATATATTAGCACTTTCACTAGCACTGAGCACATTGTCATTGTCATATCCTCTACTAGTGCATTACAGCTGCACTATATACATAAAGCTACACAATATATATTAGCACTTTCACTAGCACTGAGCACATTGTCACTGTCATATCCTCTACTAGTGCATTACAGCTACACTATATACATAAAGCTACACAATGTATATTAGCACTTTCACTAGCACTGAGCACATTGTCACTGTCATATCCTCTACTAGTGCATTACAGCTACACTATATACATAAAGCTACACAATGTATATTAGCACTTTCACTAGCACTGAACACATTGTCACTGTCATATCCTCTACTAGTGCATTACAGCTACACTATATACATAAAGCTACACAATATATATTAGCACTTTCACTAGCACTGAGCACATTGTCACTGTCATATCCTCTACTAGTGCATTACAGCTACACTATATACATAAAGCTACACAATATATATTAGCACTATTACTAGCACTGAGCACATTGTCACTGTCATATTCTCTACTAGTGCATTACAGCTACACTATATACATAAAGCTACACTATATATATTAGCACTTTCACTAGCACTGAGCACATTGTCACTGTCATATCCTCTACTAGTGCATTACAGCTACACTATATACATAAAGCTACACAATATATATTAGCACTTTCACTAGCACTGAGCACATTGTCACTGTCATATCCTCTACTAGTGCATTACAGCTACACTATATACATAAAGCTACACAATATATATTAGCACTTTCACTAGCACTGAGCCCATTGTCACTGTCACATCCTCTACTAGTACATTACAGCTACACTATATACATAAAGCTACACAATATATATTAGCACTTTCACTAGCACTGAGCCCATTGTCACTGTCATATCCTCTACTAGTGCATTACAGCCACACTATATACATAAAGCTACACAATATATATTAGCACTTTCACTAGCACTGAGCACATTGTCACTGTCATATCCTCTACTAGTGCATTACAGCCACACTATATACATAAAGCTACACAATATATATTAGCACTTTCACTAGCACTGAGCACATTGTCACTGTCATATCCTCTACTAGTGCATTACAGCTACACTATATACATAAAGCTACACAATATATATTAGCACTTTCACTAGCACTGAGCACATTGTCACTGTCATATCCTCTACTAGTGCATTACAGCTACACTATATACATAAAGCTACACAATATATATTAGCACTTTCACTAGCACTGAGCACATTGTCACTGTCATATCCTCTACTAGTGCATTACAGCTACACTATATACATAAAGCTACACAATATATATTAGCACTTTCACTAGCACTGAGCCCATTGTCACTGTCATATCCTCTACTAGTGCATTACAGCTACACTATATACATAAAGCTACACAATATATATTAGCACTTTCACTAGCACTGAGCCCATTGTCACTGTCATATCCTCTACTAGTGCATTACAGCTACACTATATACATAAAGCTACACAATATATATTAGCACTTTCACTAGCACTGAGCACAATGTCACTGTCATATCCTCTACTAGTGCATTACAGCTACACTATATACATAAAGCTACACAATATATATTAGCACTTTCACTAGCACTGAGCACATTGTCACTGTCATATCCTCTACTAGTGCATTACAGCTACACTATATACATAAAGCTACACAATATATATTAGCACTTTCACTAGCACTGAGCACATTGTCACTGTCATATCCTCTACTAGTACGTTACAGCTACACTATATACATAAATCTACACAATATATATTAGCACTTTCACTAGCACTGAGCCCATTGTCACTGTCATATCCTCTACTAGTGCATTACAGCTACACTATATACATAAAGCTACACAATATATATTAGCACTTTCACTAGCACTGAGCCCATTGTCACTGTCATATCCTCTACTAGTGCATTACAGCTACACTATATACATAAAGCTACACAATATATATTAGCACTTTCACTAGCACTGAGCACATTGTCACTGTCATATCCTCTACTAGTGCATTACAGCTACACTATATACATAAAGCTACACAATATATATTAGCACTTTCACTAGCACTGAGCACATTGTCACTGTCATATCCTCTACTAGTGCATTACAGCTACACTATATACATAAAGCTACACTATATATATTAGCACTTTCACTAGCACTGAGCACATTGTCACTGTCATATCGTCTACTAGTGCATTACAGCTACACTATATACATAAAGCTACACAATATATATTAGCACTTTCACTAGCACTGAGCCCATTGTCACTGTCATATCCTCTACTAGTGCATTACAGCTACACTATATACATAAAGCTACACAATATATATTAGCACTTTCACTAGCACTGAGCCCATTGTCACTGTCATATCCTCTACTAGTGCATTACAGCCACACTATATACATAAAGCTACACAATATATATTAGCACTTTCACTGGCACTGAGCACATTGTCACTGTCATATCCTCTACTAGTGCATTACAGCTACACTATATACATAAAGCTACACAATATATATTAGCACTTTCACTAGCACTGAGCCCATTGTCACTGTCATATCCTCTACTAGTGCATTACAGCTACACTATATACATAAAGCTACACAATATATATTAGCACTTTCACTAGCACTGAGCCCATTGTCACTGTCATATCCTCTACTAGTGCATTACAGCCACACTATATACATAAAGCTACACAATATATATTAGCACTTTCACTGGCACTGAGCACATTGTCAGTGTCATATCCTCTACTAGTGCATTACAGCTACACTATATACATAAAGCTACACAATATATATTAGCACTTTCACTGGCACTGAGCACATTGTCACTGTCATATTCTCTACTAGTGCATTACAGCTACACTATATACATAAAGCTACACAATATATATTAGCACTTTCACTAGCACTGAGCACATTGTCACTGTCATATCCTCTACTAGTGCATTACAGCTACACTATATACATAAAGCTACACAATATATATTAGCACTTTCACTAGCACTGAGCACATTGTCACTGTCATATCCTCTACTAGTGCATTACAGCTACACTATATACATAAAGCTACAAAATATATATTAGCACTTTCACTAGCACTGAGCCCATTGTCACTGTCATATCCTCTACTAGTGCATTACAGCCACACTATATACATAAAGCTACACAATATATATTAGCACTTTCACTGGCACTGAGCACATTGTCACTGTCATATCCTCTACTAGTGCATTACAGCTACACTATATACATAAAGCTACACAATATATATTAGCACTTTCACTAGCACTGAGCACATTGTCACTGTCATATCCTCTACTAGTGCATTACAGCTACACTATATACTACATAAAGCTACACAATATATATAAGCACTTTCACTAGAACTGAGCCCATTGTCACTGTCATATCCTTTACTAGTGCATTACAGCTACACTATATACATAAAGCTACACAATATATATTAGCACTTTCACTGGCACTGAGCACATTGTCACTGTCATATCCTCTACTAGTGCATTACAGCTACACTATATACATAAAGCTACACAATATATATTAGCACATTGTCACTGTCATATCCTCTACTAGTACATTACAGCTACACTATATACATAAAGCTACACAATATATATTAGCACATTGTCACTGTCATATCCTCTACTAGTACATTACAGCTGCACTATATACATAAAGCTACACAATATATATTAGAACATTGTCACTGTCATATCCTCTACTAGTGCATTACAGCTACACTATATACCTAAAGCTACACAATATATATTAGCACTTTCACTAGCACTGAGCACATTGTCAAGGTCATATCCTCTACTAGTACATTACAGCTACACTATATACATAAAGATACACAATATATATTAGCACTTTCACTAGCACTGAGCACATATTGTCACTGTCATATCCTCTACCAGTGCATTACAGCTGCACTATATACATAAAGCTACACAATATACATTAGCACTTTCACTGAGCACATTGTCACTGTCATATCCTCTACTAGTGCATTACAGCTACACTATATACATAAAGCTACACAATATATATTAGCACTTTCACTAGCACTGAGCACATTGTCATTGTCATATCCTCTACTAGTGCATTACAGCTGCACTATATACATAAAGCTACACAATATATATTAGCACTTTCACTAGCACTGAGCACATTGTCACTGTCATATCCTCTACTAGTGCATTACAGCTACACTATATACATAAAGCTACACAATGTATATTAGCACTTTCACTAGCACTGAGCACATTGTCACTGTCATATCCTCTACTAGTGCATTACAGCTACACTATATACATAAAGCTACACAATGTATATTAGCACTTTCACTAGCACTGAGCACATTGTCACTGTCATATCCTCTACTAGTGCATTACAGCTACACTATATACATAAAGCTACACAATATATATTAGCACTTTCACTAGCACTGAGCACATTGTCACTGTCATATCCTCTACTAGTGCATTACAGCTACACTATATACATAAAGCTACACTATATATATTAGCACTTTCACTAGCACTGAGCACATTGTCACTGTCATATCGTCTACTAGTGCATTACAGCTACACTATATACATAAAGCTACACAATATATATTAGCACTTTCACTAGCACTGAGCCCATTGTCACAGTCATATCCTCTACTAGTGCATTACAGCTACACTATATACATAAAGCTACACAATATATATTAGCACTTTCACTAGCACTGAGCCCATTGTCACTGTCATATCCTCTACTAGTGCATTACAGCTACACTATATACATAAAGCTACACAATATATATTAGCACTTTCACTGGCACTGAGCCCATTGTCACTGTCATATCCTCTACTAGTGCATTACAGCCACACTATATACATAAAGCTACACAATATATATTAGCACTTTCACTGGCACTGAGCACATTGTCACTGTCATATCCTCTACTAGTGCATTACAGCTACACTATATACATAAAGCTACACAATATATATTAGCACTTTCACTAGCACTGAGCACATTGTCACTGTCATATCCTCTACTAGTGCATTACAGCTACACTATATACATAAAGCTACACAATATATATTAGCACTTTCACTAGCACTGAGCCCATTGTCACTGTCATATCCTCTACTAGTGCATTATAGCCACACTATATACATAAAACTACACAATATATATTAGCACTTTCACTGGCACTGAGCACATTGTCACTGTCATATCCTCTACTAGTGCATTACAGCTACACTATATACATAAAGCTACACAATATATATTAGCACTATTACTAGCTCTGAGCACATTGTCACTGTCATATTCTCTACTAGTGCATTACAGCTACACTATATACATAAAGCTACACTATGTATATTAGCACTTTCACTAGCACTGAGCCCATTGTCACTGTCATATCCTCTACTAGTGCATTACAGCTACACTATATACATAAAGCTACACAATATATATTAGCACTTTCACTAGCACTGAGCACATTGTCACTGTCATATCCTCTACTAGTGCATTACAGCTACACTATATACATAAAGCTACACACTATATATTAGGACTTTCACTAGCACTGAGCACATTGTCACTGTCATATCCTCTACTAGTGCATTACAGCTACACTATATACATAAAGCTACACAATATATATTAGCACTTTCACTAGCACTGAGCCCATTGTCACTGTCATATCCTCTACTAGTGCATTACAGCTACACTATATACATAAAGCTATGCTATATATATTAGCACTTTCACTAGCACTGAGCCCATTGTCACTGTCATATCCTCTACTAGTGCATTACAGCTACACTATATACATAAAGCTACACAATATATATTAGCACTTTCACTAGCACTGAGCCCATTGTCACTGTCATATCCTCTACTAGTGCATTACAGCGACACTATATACATAAAGCTACACAATATATATTAGCACTTTCACTAGCACTGAGCCCATTGTCACTGTCATTTCCTCTACTAGTGCATTACAGCTACACTATATACATAAAGCTACACAATATATATTAGCACTGTCACTAGCACTGAGCACATTGTCACTGTCATATTCTCTACTAGTGCATTACAGCTACACTATATACATAAAGCTACACAATATATATTAGCACTTTCACTAGCACTGAGCACATTGTCACTGTCATATCCTCTACTAGTGCATTACAGCTACACTATATACATAAAGCTACACAATATATATTAGCACTTGCACTAGCACTGAGCACATTGTCACTGTCATATCCTCTACTAGTGCATTACAGCTACACTATATACATAAAGCTACACAATATATATTAGCACTCTCACTAGCACTGAGCACATTGTCACTGTCATATCCTCTACTAGTGCATTACAGCTACACTATATACATAAAGATACACAATATATATTAGCACTTTCACTAGCACTGAGCACATATTGTCACTGTCATATCCTCTACTAGTGCATTACAGCTACACTATATACATAAAGCTACACAATATATATTAGCACTTTCACTAGCACTGAGCCCATTGTCACTGTCATATCCTCTACTAGTGCATTACAGCTACACTATATACATAAAGCTAAACAATATATATTAGCACTTTCACTAGCACTGAGCCCATTGTCACTGTCATATCCTCTACTAGTGCATTACAGCTACACTATATACATAAAGCTACACAATATATATTAGCACTTTCACTAGCACTGAGCACATTGTCACTGTCATATCCTCTACTAGTGCATTACAGCTACACTATATACATAAAGCTACACAATATATATTAGCACTTTCACTGGCACTGAGCCCATTGTCACTGTCATATCCTCTACTAGTGCATTACAGCTACACTATATACATAAAGCTACACAATATATATTAGCACTTTCACTAGCACTGAGCCCATTGTCACTGTCATATCCTCTACTAGTACATTACAGCTACACTATATACATAAAGCTACACAATATATATTAGCACTTTCACTAGCACTGAGCACATTGTCACTGTCATATCCTCTACTAGTACATTACAGCTACACTATATACATAAAGCTACACAATATATATTAGCACTTTCACTAGCACTGAGCACATTGTCACTGTCAAATCCTCTACTAGTGCATTACAGCAACACTATATACATAAAGCTACACAATATATATTAGCACTTTCACTAGCACTGAGCCCATTGTCACTGTCATATCCTCTACTAGTGCATTACAGCTACACTATATACATAAAGCTACACAATATATATTAGCACTTTCACTAGCACTGAGCCCATTGTCACTGTCATATCCTCTACTAGTGCATTACAGCTGCACTATATACATAAAGCTACACAATATATATTAGCACTTTCACTAGCACTGAGCCCATTGTCACTGTCATATCCTCTACTAGTACATTACAGCTACACCATATACATAAAGCTACACAATATATATTAGCACTTTCACTAGCACTGAGCACATTGTCACTGTCATATCCTCTACTAGTGCATTACAGCTACACTATATACATAAAGCTACACAATATATATTAGCACTTTCACTAGCACTGAGCACATTGTCACTGTCATATCCTCTACTAGTGCATTACAGCTACACTATATACATAAAGCTACACAATATATATTAGCACTTTCACTAGCACTGAGCACATTGTCACTGTCATATCCTCTACTAGTGCATTAGAGCTACACTATATACATAAAGCTACACAATATATATTAGCACTTTCACTAGCACTGAGCCCATTGTCACTGTCATATCCTCTACTAGTGCATTACAGCTACACTATATACATAAAGCTACACAATATATATTAGCACTTTCACTAGCACTGAGCCCATTGTCACTGTCATATCCTCTACTAGTGCATTACAGCTACACTATATACATAAAGCTACACAATATATATTAGCACTTTCACTAGCACTGAGCACATTGTCACTGTCATATCCTCTACTAGTGCATTACAGCTACACTATATACATAAAGCTACACAATATATATTAGCACTTTCACTAGCACTGAGCCCATTGTCACTGTCATATCCTCTACTAGTGCATTACAGCTACACTATACACATAAAGCTACACAATATATATTAGCACTTTCACTAGCACTGAGCCCATTGTCACTGTCATATCCTCTACTAGTGCATTACAGCTACACTATATACATAAAGCTACACAATATATATTAGCACTTTCACTAGCACTGATCACATTGTCACTGTCATATCCTCTACTAGTGCATTACAGCTACACTATATACATAAAGCTACACAATATATATTAGCACTTTCACTAGCACTGAGCACATTGTCACTGTCATATCCTCTACTAGTGCATTACAGCTACACTATATACATAAAGCTACACAATATATATTAGCACTTTCACTAGCACTGAGCACATTGTCACTGTCATATCCTCTACTAGTGCATTACAGCTACACTATATACATAAAGCTACACAATATATATTAGCACTTTCACTAGCACTGAGCACATTGTCACTGTCATATCCTCTACTAGTGCATTACAGCTACACTATATACATAAAGCTACACAATATATATTAGCACTTTCACTAGCACTGAGAAGAGCTGCACTTTGTATTAACCCTTCACTAGCACTGTAGTACAGAGAGCTGTGCAGCTTGTATTAACCCCTCAACAGAGATATACACAGTGTATTAACCCCTTCACTAAGACAAAGAGCTGCACAGTGTGTATTAATCCCTTCACCAGCACAGAGATCTGTGCAGTTAATATTAACCCCTTCACCAGCACAGAGATCTGTGCAGTTAGTATTAACCCCTTCACCAACACAGATAGCTGTGTAGCTTCTATTAACCCCTTCATTAACAGAGTGAGATGCACAGGGTGTTAACTCCTTAAAGGGATACCAAACCCAAATTATTTCTTTAATGATTTAGATAGAGCTGCAATGTTAAAGATACAGTCTACACCCCACAATAATGTGTACATACCTGAGCTAACTCTTAAATCATTTTTCCTGCACTTGGTCCATTTTTCTGCAGCTGCTCTAAGTTGCTTAAATCATTAACTTTTTTCTATAGCAGCAATCTAAAATGTCTGCAGGCTCCGCCCACCGCTTGCTAGTAATTTGGTTATTTTATGTTTGGTCCAATCAGCATTGATGCGTAAATACGTTTTTTAGCGCACACACAATGTTTTATGCATGCGCAGTGTAGACACTATTAGTGTATCGTACAAGTTATTCCCCAGTTATCAGACATCCCAACCTGCAAAAACTCATTTCAGGGAGGTGGCTTCTCCTGCTACTGCGCCGACACCCCTCCCCCTCCCAGTTACATATTGGACACCTTGAAACCCTAAATAAGTTGGGGACTTATCATTAAAGTAGTTTCCCGCTAAAGTCACAATAAAAAAGTAGCTTTATTGCACAACCACATACAACAAACCTATTTTCCAGTGATCGTACGCTTGTTGAATGCTCAAATATTTTAGATTACAAAGTTTATTTACGTGCAGTAAATAAGGTAGCATTTGTTTTATTTTATTAAAATCAGTGGGGGCTTTTTGGTTACCGATGCATGCTTTGAGGGTTCTATAACACTTCATAAACACTTTTCCGGATTTGCGCCACATTGGATCATGGTACTTGGAGTTTCAGGGAGATTGCACTCCATTTGCTGGCTTCAGGGAGCCGCTATTACAATCAGGGAGACTTGGGATGTCTGAGTTATTTAGCTGACACTATTGTTCCGTGTTACATTCATTGTTTAGCTCTTCTCTTCATAGCACTGTGATTGCCTCTCGGTGGGTGCCAGAATTGTATCTTTTTAATAAAAATAAGTTTTATTATTCCTTTCATCTTATATATTATTAAAATAAATGTAGTTGATAATTATTTAAATGAATAATGACATTTATATTCTGTTAGATTTGTGTGAGGTTTTGGGGGCTTTAATTTGGTTACTCAGAGATGTCACTTACCCTCCTTGATAGGCTGTGACAGTTTTTTATAATTTAATGAATATTTTTAGCATAATTAGTCCTCTCTGCGCTACACAATCTGCCCATTTGCATTTGTGGAGTAAAACAACTGTACCGGGGTCATTGGCGGTCTGCAGGTGCCTAGGTGATCCCCGCCGTCTGTTGGTTACCTCAGAAACACTTGATTGTTATTAAAATTGAGTGTGTAATAGTACAAACTGACTTTAAAGCTATGACGCTCTATGCAGAGCTAAATAAGTGCAGTTTCCTATTGTCTAATATAAATGGTAATATTTATTTTTGACTGAGTTAAAATCAAAGTTAAAATCAAAGTCTAAAATAAACCAGTTAAAAAATCAGAAATAGTTTACACAAAATTGCAAGAATTACAATATACAACATGCAACAATAAATTGCTGCTAAACCCTATTTGGCATTTACACTCTAATTTGCATATTTACAAAACCTAAAGACAATGGGAGGAAAATTTCCTAGGAGCAACAGTGTCTGTGGAGGTTTGCAAAGAATCCAGTTGCGGGATAGCAACAGAAGGAAAAAATCGTTGTCACCAAGTATAAAGGTCACAAATATAAGGTGTTATTAATTACTTACACCAAATAGGTGCTTTGTGCCCTTGTAAATGTCCCGTAAGGTGGTTGCTTGTCGTAGATTTCAAAGCCGAAAGTCAGTCGGCGTGTGTGCAGTCTCTCAAGTGGTTACGCCACAATGTAGCGTGTCGGACTACTTTGTATCAATACCAGGTGTAGTCTTTACAGGATCATTGCGGCTACAGAAGCCGAGGCAGGCTAAGAGAAGAGCAACGCATTTCGGCAGCAGGGATAGGCACAGTCAAAGGCTGTGGCAGACATTTTCCAAAGTACAGACCTTAGTGAAGGACACCAAGGTACATTTGAAATTAAAAACATTATTTTATAGTGCTGGGTGATATTATACTGATGCAGATACCACTGACCCTATAACCAGCTCTCCTCTGGCTATACCCATGTGCCAGTGTCACTACTGTGTCATTATATAGTGCTGGGTGTTATTATACTGATGCAGATACCACTGATCCTATAACCAGCCCTCCTCTGGCTATACCCATGTGCCAATGTCACTACTGTGTCATTATATAGCGCTGGGTGTTATTATACTGATTCAGATACCACTTATCCTATAACCAGCCCTCCTCTGGCTATACCCATGTGCCAGTGTCACTACTGTGTCATTATATAGCGCTGGGTGTTATTACACTGATGCAGATACCACTGATCCTATAACCAGCCTTCCTCTGGCTATACCCATGAGCCAGTGTCAGTACTGTGTCATTATATAGCGCTGGGTGTTATTACACTGATGCAGATACAACTGATCCTATAACCAGCCCTCCTCTGGCTATACCCATGTGCCAGTGTCACTACTGTGTCATTATATAGTGCTGGGTGTTATTATACTGATGCAGATACCACTGATCCTATAACCAGCCCTCCTCTCGCTATACCCATGAGCCAGTGTCACTACTGTGTCATTATATAGTGCTGGGTGTTATTATACTGATGCAGATACCACTGATCCTATAACCAGCCCACCTCTGGCTATACCCATGTGCCAGTGTCACTACTGTGTCATTATATAGTGCTGGGTGTTATTATACTGATGCAGATACCACTGATCCTATAACCAGCCCTCCTCTGGCTATACCCATGTGCCAGTGTCACTACTGTGTCATTATATAGTGCTGGGTGTTATTATACTGATGCAGATACCATTGATCCTATAACCAGCCCTCCTCTGGCTATACCCATGTGCCAGTGTCACTACTGTGTCATTATATAGTGCTGGGTGTTATTATACTGATGCAGATACCACTGACCCTATAACCAGCCCTCCTCTAGATATACCCATGAGCCAGTGTCACTACTGTGTCATTATATAGCGCTGGGTGTTATTATACTGATGCAGATACCACTGATCCTATAACCAGCCCTCCTCTGGCTATACCCATGTGCCAGTGTCACTACTGTGTCATTATATAGTGCTGGGTGTTATTATACTGATGCAGATACCACTGACCCTATAACCAGCCCTCCTCTAGATATACCCATGAGCCAGTGTCACTACTGTGTCATTATATAGCGCTGGGTGTTATTATACTGATGTAGATACCATTGATCCTATAACCAGCCCTTGTCTGGTGGACATTTTCCAAAGTACAGACCTTAGTGAAGGACACCAAGGTACATTTGAAATTAAAAACATTATTTTATAGTGCTGGGTGTTATTATACTGATGCAGATACCACTGGTCCTATAACCAGCCCTTTTCTGGCTATATCCATGAGCCAGTGTCACTACTGTGTCATTATATAGTGCTGGGTGTTATTATACTGATGCAGATACCACTGACCCTATAACCAGCCCTCCTCTGGCTATACCCATGAGCCAGTGTCACTACTGTGTCATTATATAGTGCTGGGTGTTATTATACTGATGCAGATACCACTGATTCTATAACCAGCCCTCCTCTGGCTATACCCATGTGCCAGTGTCACTACTGTGTCATTATATAGTGCTGGGTGTTATTATACTGATGCAGATACCACTGATTCTATAACCAGCCCTCCTCTGGCTATACCCATGTGCCAGTGTCACTACTGTGTCATTATATAGTGCTGGGTGTTATTATACTGATGCAGATACCACTGACCCTATAACCAGCCCTCCTCTGGCTATACCCATGTGCCAGTGTCACTACTGTGTCATTATATAGTGCTGGGTGTTATTATACTGATGCAGATACCACTGATTCTATAACCAGCCCTCCTCTGGCTATACCCATGTGCCAGTGTCACTACTGTGTCATTATATAGTGCTGGGTGTTATTATACTGATGCAGATACCACTGATCCTATAACCAGCCCTTGTCTGGCTATACCCATGTGCCAGTGTCACTACTGTGTCATTATATAGTGCTGGGTGTTATTATACTGATGCAGATACCACTG
The DNA here is from genome assembly GCF_027579735.1 of Bombina bombina. Taxonomy (NCBI): domain Eukaryota; kingdom Metazoa; phylum Chordata; class Amphibia; order Anura; family Bombinatoridae; genus Bombina; species Bombina bombina. The sequence continues at coordinate 38,292,682 of NC_069503.1, forward strand.
ACACTATAACCAGCCCTCCTCTGGCTATACCCATGTGCCAGTGTCACTACTGTGTCTGTGTCATTATATAGTGCTGGGTGTTATTATACTGATGCAGATACCACTGATTCTATAACCAGCCCTCCTCTGGCTATACCCATGTGCCAGTGTCATTACTGTGTCATTATATAGTGCTGGGTGTTATTATACTGATGCAGATACCACTGATCCTATAACCAGCCCTTCTCTGGCTATACCCATGTGCCAGTGTCACTACTGTGTCATTATATAGTGCTGGGTGTTATTATACTGATGCAGATACCACTGACCCTATAACCAGCCCTCCTCTGGCTATACCCATGTGCCAGTGTCACTACTGTGTCATTATATAGTGCTGGGTGTTATTATACTGATGCAGATACCACTGATCCTATAACCAGCCCTCCTCTGGCTATACCCATGTGCCAGTGTCACTACTGTGTCATTATATAGTGCTGGGTGTTATTATACTGATGCAGATACCACTGATCCTATAACCAGCCCTTGTCTGGCTATACCCATGTGCCAGTGTCACTACTGTGTCATTATATAGTGCTGGGTGTTATTATACTGATGCAGATACCACTGACACTATAACCAGCCCTCCTCTGGCTATACCCATGTGCCAGTGTCACTACTGTGTCATTATATAGTGCTGGGTGTTATTATACTGATGCAGATACCACTGATTCTATAACCAGCCCTCCTCTGGCTATACCCATGTGCCAGTGTCACTACTGTGTCATTATATAGTGCTTGGTGTTATTATACTGATGCAGATACCACTGATCCTATAACCAGCCCTCCTCTGGCTATACCCATGTGCCAGTGTCACTACTGTGTCATTATATAGCGCTGGGTGTTATTATACTGATGCAGATACCACTGATCCTATAACCAGCCCTCCTCTGGCTATACCCATGTGCCAGTGTCACTACTGTGTCATTATATAGTGCTGGGTGTTATTAAACTGATGCAGATACCACTGATCCTATAACCAGCCCTCCTCTGGCTATACCCATGTGCCAGTGTCACTACTGTGTCATTATATAGTGCTGGGTGTTATTATACTGATGCAGATACCACTGATCCTATAACCAGCCCTCCTCTGGCTATACCCATGAGCCAGTGTCACTACTGTGTCATTATATAGTGCTGGGTGTTATTATACTGATGCAGATACCATTGATCATATAACCAGCCCTCCTCTGGCTATACCCATGTGCCAGTGTCACTACTGTGTCATTATATAGTGCTGGGTGTTATTATACTGATGCAGCTACCACTGATCCTATAACCAGCCCTCCTCTGGCTATACCCATGTGCCAGTGTCACTTCTGTGTCATTATATAGTGCTGGGTGTTATTATACTGATGCAAATACCATTGATCCTATAACCAGCCCTCCTCTGGCTATACCTACGTGCCAGTGTCACTACTGTGTCATTATATAGTTCTGGGTGTTATTATACTGATGCAGATACCACTGACCCTATAACAAGCCCTCCTCTAGATATACCCATGAGCCAGTGTCACTATTGTGTCATTATATAGTGCTGGGTGTTATTATACTGATGCAGATACCACTGATCCTATAACCAGCCCTCCTCTGGCTATACCCATGTGCCAGTGTCACTACTGTATCATTATATAGTGCTGGATTTTATTATACTGATGTAGATACCACTGACCCTATAACCAGCCTTTGTCTGGTGGACATTTTCCAAAGTACAGACCTTACTGAAGGACACCAAGGTACATTTGAAATTAAAAACATTATTTCATAGTGCTGGGTGTTATTATACTGATGCAGATACCACTGATCCTATAACCAGCCCTCCTCTGGCTATACCCATGTGCCAGTGTCACTACTGTGTCATTATATAGTGCTGGGTGTTATTATACTGATGCAGATACCACTGATCCTATAACCAGCCCTCCTCTGGCTATACCCATGAGCCAGTGTCACTACTGTGTCATTATATAGTGCTGGGTGTTATTATACTGATGCAGATACCATTGATCATATAACCAGCCCTCCTCTGGCTATACCCATGTGCCAGTGTCACTACTGTGTCATTATATAGTGCTGGGTGTTATTATACTGATGCAGCTACCACTGATCCTATAACCAGCCCTCCTCTGGCTATACCCATGTGCCAGTGTCACTTCTGTGTCATTATATAGTGCTGGGTGTTATTATACTGATGCAAATACCATTGATCATATAACCAGCCCTCCTCTGGCTATACCTACGTGCCAGTGTCACTACTGTGTCATTATATAGTTCTGGGTGTTATTATACTGATGCAGATACCACTGACCCTATAACAAGCCCTCCTCTAGATATACCCATGAGCCAGTGTCACTATTGTGTCTTTGTATAGTTCTGGGTGTTATTATACTGATGCAGATACCACTGGCCCTATAACCAGCCCTCCTCTGGCTATACCCATGTGCCAGTGTCACTACTGTGTCATTATATAGTGCTGGGTGTTATTATACTGATGCAGATACCACTGATCCTATAACCAGCCCTCCTCTGGCTATACCCATGTGCCAGTGTCACTACTGTGTCATTATATAGTGCTGGGTGTTATTATACTGATGCAGATACCACTGATCCTATAACCAGCCCTCTTCTGGCTATACCCATGTGCCAGTGTCACTACTGTATCATTATATAGTGCTGGGTGTTATTATACTGATGCAGATACCACTGATCCTATAACCAGCCCTCCTCTGGCTATACCCATGAGCCAGTGTCACTACTGTGTCATTATATAGTGCTGGGTGTTATTATACTGATGCAGATACCACTGACCCTATAACCGGCCCTCCTCTGGCTATACCCATGTGCCACTGTCACTACTGTGTCATTATATAGTGCTGGGTGTTATTATACTGATGCAGATACCATTGATCCTATAACCGGCCCTCCTCTGGCTATACCCATGTGCCAGTGTCACTACTGTGTCATTATATAGTGCTGGGTGTTATTATACTGATGCAGATACCACTGATCCTATAACCGGCCCTCCTCTGGCTATACCCATGTGCCAGTGTCACTACTGTGTCATTATATAGTGCTGGGTGTTATTATACTGATGCAGATACCACTGATCCTATAACCAGCCCTCCTCTGGCTATACCCATGTGCCAGTGTCACTACTGTGTCATTATATAGTGCTGGGTGTTATTATACAGATGAAGATACCACTGACCCTATAACCAGCCCTCCTCTGGCTATACCCATGTGCCAGTGTCACTACTGTGTCATTATATAGTGCTGGGTGTTATTATACTGATGCAGATACCATTGATCCTATAACCGGCCCTCCTCTGGCTATACCCATGTGCCAGTGTCACTACTGTGTCATTATATAGTGCTGGGTGTTATTATACTGATGCAGATACCACTGATCCTATAACCAGCCCTCCTCTGGCTATACCCATGTGCCAGTGTCACTACTGTGTCATTATATAGTGCTGGGTGTTATTATACAGATGAAGATACCACTGACCCTATAACCAGCCCTTGTCTGGCTATACCCATGTGCCAGTGTCACTACTGTGTCATTATATAGTGCTGGGTGTTATTATACTGATGCAGATACCACTGATCCTATAACCAGCCCTCCTCTGGCTATACCCATGTGCCAGTGTCACTACTGTGTCTTTGTATAGAGCTGGGTGCTATTATAAAGATGCAGATACACATCCAGTATTTCACTCAGGCTTTATTTATTCCATAACTTATCACCCAATATCGCTAGCAGTCTCTTGACAAGCCACTAACTTTATTCACACTACATATTTTTTTTATTCCTATTATTTAATCAGAAAGAAAAGATATACTAAAGTTGTGGTGGACACTGCAAGGGCTAGTCTAGGACACCAGTGTCCGTGTATGGACACCTTGCCTATCCCTGTTCGGCAGAGGTGCCTTTCTCAAGTTCTCAACTCAGAAACACGCACCCTAGAGATGAGGAGAAGGATGGGGGTATAAGACCACTTAGTGGTGTCCTGTAGATATTTCACTTGCTCTCTGTGATGGGGACTTTGGGCAGCACCATAAAGCATTGTCCTGAATGGTGCAAACCCACAGAGTTTTCTTATATAATTATTATTGGGAGTGTGGGGGTAAACATAAGTTATACACCTCCTGAATGTGCTTCTTCTACCTCCTCTTAATTCCTTTACCGAGCAGGCAGGCAGTGGAGGGATAAGGTCAGATGGGTGGAAAGTTGCATATGGAGAGGGACTGTGTGTGTGTGCGTCTGTACATGTATGTGTCTGGATAAAAGGTTAACACAAAACAGTGTAAATAGGGGCGCTATCACTTTAAAATTGTGCAATTCTGCACAAGTAGAGACTCAGATGCTTGGTGTGAATAGATGGTGAAAGTGTCTATTAAACACAAAAAAAAGTGTAAATAGGGACACTATTACTTTAAGATTAACCAATCTGCAATGACTGGGGATACAAATATTTGGTATAAATTGTTACTCAGAATTGCAATAAGTGATATGTAGATATGTAATGTGTAAATACAAATTTCAATATTGCATATATAAAATACAGGTAGCCCTCAGTTTACGCCGGGGTTAGGTTCCAGAAGGAATGGTTGTAAATCGAAACCGTCGTAAACTGAAACCCAGTTTATAATGTAAGTCAATGGGAAGTGAGGGAGATATGTTCCAGGCCCCTCTCAAAATTGTCATAAGTAACACCTAATACATTATTTTTAAAGCTTTGAAATGAAGACTTTAAATGCTAAACAGCATTATAAACCTAATAAAATAATCACACAACACAGACTTCACTTGCATTTTTCTGCAAACAGTTCTTTCTATGCATTCCAATCTGGACTGATTTATAGACAGGAAGATCTTGTTCCTTTGAAATCTGCTCGATAGCTCAGGTCTGGTTAAACTGATTAATTTCAGCTTGCTTGGCTTTGCTGCAACTCAAGCGGAAAGCTCCACCTACTGGCTATTTTAATAAATGCACTGCTTCTCAATGCTTTTCAATAGCAGTCATTCTGAAACGGTGTAAATTGAACCGTTGTAAAACGAGGGTCACCTGTATAACCTATATAGATATACTTCAAGGTACAAAAATGTAAAAAGAAATATATATTTGTAAAATAAAAGTCCAATTGAAATGTGTGTTTTTGGAAACACACAGAGTTTCACAGGCTGCTCTCCTCAGGGTAATCGCCATCCACTTCAAAACAGATCTATAGAAAATGGAGAAGGCGCCAACATAGCGTGATTCTGCAAATATATGCTAGATATACAATTTTGAATCAAATACACTCACATGTATTCAACCACTGTGATGTAGTGCAAACTAGGCAGACCGAATCCTCTGAGTTGTCCGGTGAACTCTCTCTTTAGGTATATTGCACCCACCAAAGGACCAAACTCCTTCAACCTCTTTATAGACTTTCACAAATACATTAGAAAACTAACCCTCAATAGACACTTTCAGAAAGCAAAAAAAGATAGATTAGTGGATTTCAATATGGTGGATCTAAACATATTAGATGGCAACGATTTAGAAACACTTATTAATCTACAGTCATTATTGGTGGAAAATAACACATCTACCAATATTGAAGATTTACCTCCCAACACTACATCTATAATAAAGTATCCCCCAAATTCCAATTTCAAACCTACATCAACATTCTTTCCAACACAATCAAAGGGTAACTATATACCAGTGTTTGAGAGATTAGTGCAGGAAGATTTGCTACATATGTGCGAAACACACAAAATAAAGAGGGATAATCTAACAAAAAAAGAAAAAATAACTTTAAAAGAAATTAAAGAGGACAAAGAGATTGTACAAAGGGAAGCAGACAAAGGGGCGGAATTATCCTCCAAGACAGAGCAGACTATATAAAGGAAGCTATGAGACTATTAGGGGATATTAACACTTACAGACCATTAAAAAGTGACCCAACTAATATTTATCTCCTTGAATATAAAAATCTCTTAGACACTGCAAAACATGAAGGAATTTTGAATAACCATGAATTCCAATTTCTGTCTGTCAACACACCTAAAATTGCCACATTTTATCACTTGCCCAAAATTCATAAAGACTGTACCACGCCCCCAGGAAGACCAATCATCTCTGGGATCGGGTCCTTAACTACAAAACTATCTGAATTCATAGATTCATACCTCCAACCTCTTGTACCTAAACTAAAATCTTATATTAGAGACACCCCAGATATTATATGCAAATTGCTAGGTAACAAATGGAATGATAACTACCGATGGGTAACGTTAGATGTCAGTTCATTTTACACTAACATCCCTCACACTAAAGGCATAGAGGCATTAGGATACTGGCTTACTAAATTAACCAATTTGGAAAACACCAAAATAAATTTTATTAAAGAGTCTGCCAAATTTATCTTAGAAAAAAAATATTTTAACTTCAATAATAATTTCTACCTACAAGTAGTGGGCACGGCTATGGGGACAACATTTGCCCCTAGATATGCCAACCTCTATATGGGTATGTGGGAAGACCAGTATATATGGAATAACAACCCCTATACAAATAACATCAAAGCTTTTCTCTGCTTTATAGATGATATTATACAAATAACTTTGTAAACACCAATAATTTCAATTTATCATATACAGATAAAATTAATTCTGTGGAAATTGAATTCCTGGACTTTATATTATACCATCATAATAACAATATCCAAACCAAACTGTACAGAAAATCCACGGATAGTAAGAGCTACCTAGATGCTCACAGTAGCCACCATCCAGCATGGATAAAGAGTATCCCCTACGGACAGTTCCAAAGAATAAAAAGGAACTGTTCTAAGGAGGAAGACTTTCTAAGGGAATCAAAGATTCTGGAAGGGAAACTCCTCAAAAAGGGCTATAAAGTGGATAATATACAAAAAGCATTTATTAAAGTAAAGGGTATGGATAGTAACATAATGTTGAAAACCAATAAGAAAGAAACACATAAACAAAAAGAAGCACCTCTAATGATAACTACCTATAATGAAGGAGTCAATGTCATTTAAAAAAATCCTAAACAAGCATTGGCATGTGCTAAAAAAAGACACACTTCTTAGCAAAGTAACTAAAAATAAACCTAGGCTCGTATTTAGAAAGGGTATGAATCTAAGATCCATACTTGCACCAAGCAAACTAAGACCAACGAACGAACCTAGTGGAAGTAAAAACACTAACTGGCTACAAACTAAAACTAGAGGAATCTGTAAATGCAATACAGGGAGTGCAGAATTATTAGGCAAATTAGTATTTTGACCACATCATAATCTTTATGCATGTTGTCTTACTCCAAGCTGTATAGGCTCGAAAGACTACTACCAATTAAGCATATTAGGTGATGTGCATCTCTGTAATGAGAAGGGGTGTGGTCTAATGACATCAACACCCTATATCAGGTGTGCATAATTATTAGGCAACTTCCTTTCCTTTGGCAAAATGGGTCAAAAGAAGGAATTGACAGGCTCAGAAAAGTCAAAAATAGTGAGATATCTTGCAGAGGGATGCAGCACTCTTAAAATTGCAAAGCTTCTGAAGTGTGATCATCGAACAATCAAGCGTTTCATTCAAAATAATCAACAGGGTCGCAAGAAGCGTGTGGAAAAACCAAGGCGCAAAATAACTGCCCATGAACTGAGAAAAGTCAAGCGTGCAGCTGCCAAGATGCCACTTGCCACCAGTTTGGCCATATTTCAGAGCTGCAACATCACTGGAGTGCCCAAAAGAACAAGGTGTGCAATACTCAGAGACATGGCCAAGGTAAGAAAGGCTGAAAGACGACCACCACTGAACAAGACACACAAGCTGAAACGTCAAGACTGGGCCAAGAAATATCTCAAGACTGATTTTTCTAAGGTTTTATGGACTGATGAAATGAGAGTGAGTCTTGATGGGCCCGTGGCTGGATTGGTAAAGGGCAGAGAGCTCCAGTCTGACTCAGATGCCAGCAAGGTGGAGGTGGAGTACTGGTTTGGGCTGGTATCATCAAAGATGAGCTTGTGGGGCCTTTTCGGGTTGAGGATGGAGTCAAGCTCAACTCCCAGTCCTACTGCCAGTTTCTGGAAGACACCTTCTTCAAGCAGTGGTACAGGAAGAAGTCTGCATCCTTCAAGAAAAGCATGATTTTCATGCAGGACAATGCTCCATCACACACGTCCAAGTACTCCACAGCGTGGCTGGCAAGAAAGGGTATAAAAGAAGAAAATCTAATGACATGGCCTCCTTGTTCACCTGATCTGAACCCCATTGAGAACCTGTGGTCCATCATCAAATGTGAGATTTACAAGGAGGGAAAACAGTGCACCTCTCTGAACAGTGTCTGGGAGGCTGTGGTTGCTGCTGCACGCAATGTTGATGGTGAACAGATCAAAACACTGACATAATCCATGGATGGCAGGCTTTTGAGTGTCCTTGCAAAGAAAGGTGGCTATATTGGTCACTGATTTGTTTTTGTTTTGTTTTTGAATGTCAGAAATGTATATTTGTGAATGTTGAGATGTTATATTGGTTTCACTGGTAAAAATAAATAATTGAAATGGGTATATATTTGTTTTTTGTTAAGTTGCCTAATAATTATGCACAGTAATAGTCACCTGCACACACAGATATCCCCCTAAAATAGCTATAGCTAAAAACAAACTAAAAACTACTTCCAAAACTATTCAGCTTTGATATTAATGAGTTTTTTGGGTTCATTGAGAACATGGTTGTTGTTCAATAATAAAATTAATCCTCAAAAATACAACTTGCCTAATAATTCTGCACTCCCTGTAGATTAAGTTGTGAATCCTGTAAACATCACTATAATAGAAACAAACCTACAGAATATGTCACCTCTACCTCCAATAAAAACATCTGTGAAATTGAATCAATCACAAACTGCAAGACAGATCATGTAGTATACTTGGTGGAGTGTGATTGCAAACTTCAATATGTAGGCCATACAACTAGGACATATAAGACAAGATTGTTAGAACATATCAGAAATATAGAGTGGTTTTAAAAAACACACGCCTAGATTTAGAGTTTTGCGGCCAAAGGGGTGCGTTAGCTACGCTTGTTTTTTTTCTAGCGCTGCTTCCAAACAAGGCTGGTATTTAGAGTTCTCTGAAGGGCTGCGTTAGGCTCCAAAAAGGGAGCGAACAGGCATATTTAACGCCACTTCAACTCTCAATACCAGCGTTGCTTACGGTAGCGGCTAGCTGGAAAAAAAACGTGCTCGTGCACGATTCCCCCATAGGAAACAATGGGGCAGTTTGGGATGCAAAAAAAAACTTACACCTGCAAAAAAGCAGCGTTAAGCTCCCAACGCAGCCCCATTGTTTCCTATGGGGAAACACTTTCTAAGTCTGCACCTAACACCCTAACATGTACCCCGAGTCTAAACACCCCTAACCTTACACTTATTAACCCCTAATCTGCCATCCCCGCTATCGCTGACCCCTGCATTTTATTATTAACCCCTAATCTGCCACTCCGGACACCGCCGCAACCTACATTATACCTATGTACCCCTAATCTGCTGCCCACAACATCGCCGACACCTATATTATATTTATTAACCCCTTATCTGCCCCCCCAACGTCGCCGCTTCCTTACCTACACTTATTAACCCCTAATCTGCTGACCGGACCTCGCCGCCACTATAATAAATGTATTAACCCCTAAACCGCCTCACTCCCGCCTCAAAAACCCTATAATAAATAGTATTAACCCCTAATCTGCCCTCCCTAACATTGCCGACACCTAACTTCAAGTATTAACCCCTAATCTGCCGACCGGACCTCGCTGCTACTATAATAAATGTATTAACCCCTAAAGCTAAATCTAACCCTAACACCCACCCTAAATTAAATATAATTTTAATCTAACTAAATAAATTAGATCTTATTAACTAAAGTATTCCTATTTAAAACTAAATACTTACCTGTAAAATAAACCCTAATATAGCTACAATATAACGAATAATTATATTGTAGCTATTTTAGAATTTATATTTATTTTACAGGCAACTTTATATTTATTTTAACTAGGTACAATAGCTATTAAATAGTTATTAACTATTTAATAGCTACCTAGTTAAAATAATTACAAAATTACCTGTAAAATAAATCCTAACCTAAGTTACAATTAAACCTAACACTACACTATAAATAAATAAATTAAATCAATTACCTACAATTACCTACAATTAAATAAACTAAACTAAATTACAAAAAAACCCCCACTAAATTACAAAAAATAAAAAAAGATTACAAGAATTTTAAGCTAATTACACCTACTCTAAGCCCTCTAATAAAATAACAAAGCCCCCCAAAATAAAAAAATTCCCTACCCTAATCTAAATTAAAATAGTTAACAGCTCTATTACCTTAACAGCCCTTAAAAGGGCTTTTTGCGGGGCATGCCCCAAAGAAATCAGCTCTTTTGCCTGTAAAAAAAACACAATACCACCCCCCAACATTACAACCCACCACCCACATACCCCTACTCTAACCCAAACCCCCCTTAAATAAACCTAACACTACCCCCCTGAAGATCTCCCTACCTTGAGTCGTCTTCACTCAGCCGAGCACCGATGGACCAAAAGAAGACATCCAGAGCGGCAGAAGTCTTCATCCAATCCGGGCAGAAGAGGACATCTGGACCGGCAGACATCTTCATCCAAGCGGCATCTTCTATCTTCATCCATCCATCTTCAAGACCTCGGAACATCCTCTTCTACCGACGACTACCGACGAATGAAGGTTCCTTTAAGTGACGTCATCCAAGATGGCGTCCCTCGAATTCCGATTGGCTGATAGGATTCTATCAGCCAATCGGAATTAAGGTAGGAAAAATCTGATTGGCTGATACTCAAACCGACTTCCTGTGGGAGGAGCGTGTAACGCGTGTTCACGCTAGGGCTCTGTGAGAGAGAGCTAAACTCAAACCTGCCCCGCCACAAAAATCTCCTATTGCCGGGAGTGAGAGCCCGGCCCGGGGAGAATAACAACAGAGTCGGAAGACCCCCTAGACTGACACTTGGCCGCCTGGTATCGGCCACATTCACACGCGCAACACCAGTTGTCATACCAGACTAAGACTGCAGCCGGATATCAGATTACCCCCTACAGAGGCAGTGAGCTCACCTAGGGGCCGCGCCAGAAGGACATACTGCTTTGATCGAGGGCTGCGGGAAGCAGCCGACTATCCGACCCACATGGAAACAGACGGGAGGTGTCTCACCTGGAGCCGTGCAAGTGGAGGGATAGAAAAGCGAGCATAAGGAACCAGGACGGCAGACGAGCAGCAGATAACGCAAGCATTACTGCTATGTGCGCTTGTGATTTAATGCTTACGTCTGTGTGCCTGCAAAAGAACCTGGAACTGTGATTGGTTTAAGGTGCTGTGCTGGAAGGGGCCCGAAGAAAGACGGGTTTGGAGCGTTGTATGGAGGTATAAGAGCGCACTCAGTGGCGGGGTAGCAGAAGAGTTAACAGTGACTGCTGATTATTAAGTTAAGCCCTGAGCTGATAAGAGACACCCAGCCTTGGCACAGTGCGCATTAAAGAGAGAGCATAAAGATTAACTGTGGACAGATTAACTGGATTGGGACAGCACAAGCTGATCTGTGAGAGTGTATGGGCATATCTGGCAAAGCAGGATAGACACCTGCTGAATCCGAGGGGGCTCAGAACAAAGTCTAGTAACTGAGCGATCCTCACATTGCCTTTTGGTTTGAAGCTGAGAAATAATTTAGGTGCTGGTGGTTGCAATAAGGAAGTCTGCTATCATTCAGACAATTGGAGGACACCTGCTTTCCTTTTTTGAGTTTGGTAACTCGCGCCCCAGAGAGAAAAAGACTTTAAAAGAGGGGACTGGACAGAGAGCTGGTATGACTCGATAAAATCTTGCCTGTCTGGGTAAAGGTTTAAGCATGAGATACAGAGAAAAGATTAGTATGCACTAAGAAAGGATACTATACACTCTTCTAAAGACACAATTCCTATTATGTGTCAAATGACCATACACACAAATGTTAAGCTAAGCTTAAGGGTAGAAAAGTGCGCCTACAAGGCTAAAAGTATCAAAACACCTTTTATAAAAAATATATTTAATAGATAACAATGTTTACAAAAGAATAAAAAGGGACGTCTCCCTATATTATAAAATCATATAGATAAATAATGGCCAATATGTAACAGCGATGTCTAAATATAAAAGCAAATATCATCTAACAGATAGAGGTCTGCAAACTGTATATAACATCAAGGGATTAAAAACAAAACATAAAGGGAAATCCCTGCTAGATCATAGGTCTAACATGCACAGTGTCCAGTGGTTGTGCAGCGTGTGTTTACATCTTGATAAAGCCCAAGGGAGGGCGAAACGCGTCGCTTGTTTAAGTGACATTGCAGCTTTTATTTGAAGCATCTCTTGTACAGCACTTTTAACCCGGGTTAATCTCTGAATTGCTACATTGGAAGTGAGGAAGAATCTGTACATTCTATCTATCGCTGTGAGCCCATAAGAAACCTCTAAGGGCTTAACATATACATCATTGGAGAAAAAGGTTTCCAAGTAGAAGTCTCCAAACAGCTGTTTGGCAACGCGCAGTAACACCTCCTTAAATACGAGGAATAAGGGGTGACGTCAGACGCCGTCCGACACGTGAGCAGGTTTGCAGAGAATCCTTGTGGAGAGCGGCTGCAAGCCGCACGAACGGTCCAAGATTTGACCGAGACTTACCACCGGAATACGGTTAAGTACTATTATTCAATACCTCAGTGCTTTATGGACACTGTCACCTTATAAAGCCTTATATGAACTCAGGCAACTATATTAGACTAACCACCCGAGAGTCTCACTAACGAGTGTTCCTATCTTCATCTGTATAAAATACCGCCCCGTGTAAACACACACGCTGCACAACCACTGGACACTGTGCATGTTAGACCTATGATCTAGTAGGGATTTCCCTTTATGTTTTGTTTTTAATCCCTTGATGTTATATACAGTTTGCAGACCTCTATCTGTTAGATGATATTTGCTTTTATATTTAGACATCGCTGTTACATATTGGCCATTATTTATCTATATGATTTTATAATATAGGGAGACGTCCCTTTTTATTCTGTTGTAAACATTGTTATCTATTAAATATATTTTTTATGGGGGGGGCGGAGTTAGCCGTGGCCAAGATGGCAGCTTGAGTTGGGAGCTCCGGTCTGTGAGATCAGCTAAAGCCCTAAAATCACCGCCATGTCCTAAGCCAGTTGACAGAAAAAGAGTTGGGATACTCCCTAAAGGTGTAAGGTATCGATAGATCCAGTTAAAATGCTCTGCATTATACCAGAAGGCAGACCGCACTCGGCGGCGGCCAGATACAGGCACACGTGGCTGGGGCCTACATATTACAAAAACCTGCTCCAGCAACATTTCAGCACAGCCAAATGGGAATTCGACTGACAGATAACACACTCTCTGCCTATTTTTACCTCCGGTAAGCTCGGTATACCCAGAGATATAATCTACAGGCGGGCCACATCAACTTAATCTAGCATAAACCCTATATACGCTGGCAAGATAAGACGTTGGAGACTGAGTAGCGGATAGCTCTTTCAAATCAGTGAGCTAGGTACACTCTGGAATCATGGACCTAGAGATCTCTCTTTTGAGAGCACTGTGTGCTCGGTTTGATGACCACCGGGCGGACCTAGTAGACACGCTCCATACCGCAATGACATCCGCCTCCATTATGGGTCCCATTACAGTCCTCCATGCTTCCAGCTCTAGTGCCCTACCTGATCTCCTGGATGAGTGCTGCCGTGTGCCGCCCACCGCGAGCCTTGACACTCCCGCTAAGCCCACTCTTCAAAGAGTACAGGAGCCGGATGACTCCCCACAGTTTTTGGCTTCAGTGATCTTAGAAAGCCTGCAGTCCGGACACTGTACAGATTTACCCACAGGCTGTGAGGTGGAGCAACAGGATGCGGACACTTGCGGTTCTCAAACACTGCTTGCAGATGGCAGCAGAAGTCTTAGATCTGAGAAGGGAGATAATCGCAAGACCTTTTTAGAAAACTTTCATCAAAGTGCACAGCCATTATCCCCTTATAATTGGACCCTTGGGAACCTGATAATTACAGAACCGATGCCACGTCTCCTTGGATATTACAGAGGGTTATCCGAAATGCTGGGAAGCACTGACAGCAAACCTAATCGGGACTATGTGAAATTGGGTGTTGGGTAAATCACTCCAGATCCCCAGACAGTGATTGTACAATTGTGGATTAGGTTTATTTAAATTGTTTAACCACTTTGCCCTCACTGTTGGACGTTACTAGATACTCATCTTGCAATAGTTCTCCAAATGACGAGTCTCTACTCTGAGAATTAGGAAATTATACTCTGTTTTATAAGCCTAGCTAATGTTTTTATGTTTCCTGTAGTATATTTCAAATTAGCCTAATATTTCTTGTCATTTTAGCATGAGTGAATATGTTTTTTATGCTCCCTCTATCCGTGTACAAAGGGTTTGTTAAATGTGATTACACTCATATTAAGAAATGGACATTTGCCCTAACTAAACCAATCCCAAGTGGCACTTTCCTAACTAACTATCACTTCTGAACATATGGTATTTATTTCAATACAGCTTGCTTAGGCCTAGATTTGGAGTTTGGCGGTAGATGGGCTGTTAACGCTCCGCGGGCTTTTTTCTGGCCGCAGCATAAAATTAACTCTGGTATCGAGAGTTCAAAAAAATGCTGCGTTAGGCTCCAAAAAAGGAGCGTAGAGTATTTTTACCGCAAATGCAACTCTCAATACCAGAGTTGCTTACGGACGCGGCCAGCCTCAAAAACGTGCTCGTGCACGATTCTCCCATAGGAAACAATGGGGCTGTTTGAGCTGTAAAAAAACCTAACACCTGCAAAAAAGCAGCGTTCAGCTCCTAACGCAGCCCCATTGTTTCCTATGGGGAAACACTTCCTACGTCTGCACCTAACACTCTAACATGTACCCCGAGTCTAAACACCCCTAACCTTACACTTATTAACCCCTAATCTGCCGCCCCCGCTATCGCTGACCCCTGCATATTATTATTAACCCCTAATCTGCCGCTCCGTAAACCGCCGCTACTTACATTATCCCTATGTACCCCTAATCTGCTGCCCCTAACACCGCCGACCCCTATATTATATTTATTAACCCCTAATCTGCCCCCCACAACGTCGCCTCCACTTGCCTACACTTATTAACCCTTAATCTGCCGAGCGGACCTGAGCGCTACTATAATAAAGTTATTAACCCCTAACCCGCCTCACTAACCCTATCATAAATAGTATTAACCCCTAATCTGCCCTCCCTAACATCGCCGACACCTAACTTCAATTATTAACCCCTAATCTGACGACCGGAGCTCATCGCTACTATAATAAATGGATTAACCCCTAAAGCTAAGTCTAACCCTAACACTAACACCCCCCCTAAGTTAAATATAATTTACATCTAACGAAATTAATTATCTCTTATTAAATAAATTATTCCTATTTAAAGCTAAATACTTACCTGTAAAATAAACCCTAATATAGCTACAATATAAATTATAATTACATTGTAGCTATTTTAGGATTAATATTTATTTTACAGGCAACTTTGTAATTATTTTAACCAGGTACAATAGCTAATAAATAGTTAAGAACTATTTAATAGTTACCTAGTTAAAATAATAACAAAATTACCTGTAAAATAAGTCCTAACCTAAGTTATAATTAAACCTAACACTACCCTATCAATAAATTAATTAAATAAAATACCTACAATTACCTACAATAAAACCTAACACTACACTATCAATAAATAAATTAAATACAATTTCTACAAATAACTACAATTACATAAACTAATTAAAGTACAAAAAATAAAAAAGAACTAAGTTACAAAAAATAAAAAAATATTTACAAACATAAGAAAAATATTACAACAATTTTAAACTAATTACACCTACTCTAAGCCCCCTAATAAAATAACAAAGACCCCCAAAATAAAAAATTCCCTACCCTATTCTAAATTAATAAATGAAAAAGCTCTTTTACCTTACCAGCCCTGAACAGGGCCCTTTGCGGGGCATGCCCCAAGAAAATCAGCTCTTTTGCCTGTAAAAAAAAACATACAATACCCCCCCAACATTACAACCCACCACCCACATACCCCTAATCTAACCCAAACCCCCCTTAAATAAACCTAACACTAAGCCCCTGAAGATCTTCCTACCTTGTCTTCACCATCCAGGTATCACCGATCCGTCCTGGCATCCGGTGCTGAAGAGGTCCAGAAGAGGCTCCAAAGTCTTCCTCCTATCCGGCAAGAAGAGGACATCCGGACCGGCAAACATCTTCTCCAAGCGGCATCTTCGATCTTCTTCCATCCGGTGCGGAGCGGGTCCATCTTGAATCAGCCGACGCGGATCCATCCTCTTCTTCCGGCGTCTCCCGACGAATGACGGTTCCTTTAAGGGACGTCATCCAAGATGGCGTCCCTCGAATTCCGATTGGCTGATAGGATTCTATCAGCCAATCGGAATTAAGGTAGGAATATTCTGATTGGCTGATGGAATCAGCCAATCAGAATCAAGTTCAATCCGATTGGCTGATCCAATCAGCCAATCAGATTGCGCTCGCATTCTATTGGCTGATCGGAACAGCCAATAGAATGCGAGCTCAATCTGATTGGCTGATTGGATCAGCCAATAGGATTGAACTTGATTCTGATTGGCTGATTCCATCAGCCAATCAGAATATTCCTACCTTAATTCCGATTGGCTGATAGAATCCTATCAGCCAATCGGAATTCGAGGGACGCCATCTTGGATGACGTCCCTTAAAGGAACCGTCATTCGTCGGGAGACGCCGGAAGAAGAGGATGGATCCGCGTCGGCTGCTTCAAGATGGACCCGCTCCGCACCGGTTGGAAGAAGATCGAAGATGCCGCTTGGAGAAGATGTTTGCCGGTCCGGATGTCCTCTTCTTGCCGGATAGGAGGAAGACTTTGGAGCCTCTTCTGGACCTCTTCAGCACCGGATTATGGATCGCCAACCCCCGCTTGGGTTGGATGAAGATCTTGGAGCCAGGACAGATCGGTGATACCTGGATGGTGAAGACAAGGTAGGAAGATCTTCAGGGGATTAGTGTTAGGTTTATTTAAGGGGGGTTTGGGTTAGATTAGGGGTATGTGGGTGGTGGGTTGTAATGTTGGGGGGGGGGGTATTGTATTTATTCTTTTACAGGCAAAAGAGCTGAACTTCTTGGGGCATGCCCCGCAAAGGGCCCTGTTCAGGGCTGGTAAGGTAAAAGAGCTTGTAACTTTTTTAATTTAGAATAGGGTAGGGAATTTTTTATTTTGGGGGGCTTTGTTATTTTATTAGGGGGCTTAGAGTAGGTGTAATTAGTTTAAAATTGTTGTAATATTTTTCTTATGTTTGTAAATATTTTTTTATTTTTTGTAACTTAGTTCTTTTTTATTTTTTGTACTTTAGCTAGTTTATTTAATTGTATTTATTTGTAGGAATTGTGTTTAATTAATTTATTGATAGTGTAGTGTTAGGTTAATTGTAGGTAATTTTAGGTAGTTTATTTAATTAATTTATTGATAGTCTAGTGTTAGGTTTATTTGTAACTTAGGTTAGGATTTATTTTACAGGTAAATTTGTTATTATTTTAACTAGGTAACTATTAAATAGTTCTTAACTATTTAATAGCTATTGTACCTGGTTAAAATAATTACAAAGTTGCCTGTAAAATAAATATTTATCCTAAAATAGCTACAATGTAATTATAATTTATATTGTAGCTATATTAGGATTTATTTTACAGGTAAGTATTTAGCTTTAAATAGGAATCATTTATTTAATAAGAGTTAATTTATTTAGTTAGATTTAAATTATATTTAACTTAGGGGGGTGTTAGTGTTAGGGTTAGACTTAGCTTTAGGGGTTAATACATTTATTAGAATAGCGGTGAGCTCCGGTCGTCAGATTAGGGGTTAATAATTGAAGGTAGGTGTCGGCGATGTTAGGGAGGGCAGATTAGGGGTTAATACTATTTATGATAGGGTTAGTGAGGCGGGTTAGGGGTTAATAACTTTATTATAGTAGCGCTCAGGTCCGCTCGGCAGATTAGGGGTTAATAAGTGTAGGTAGGTGTCGGCGACGTTGAGGGGGGCAGGTTAGGGGTTAATAAATATAATATAGGGGTCGGCGGTGTTAGGGGTAGCAGATTAGGGGTACATAGGGATAACGTAGGTGGCGGCGCTTTGCGGTCGGCAGATTAGGGGTTAATTATTTTAAGTAGCTGGCGGCGACGTTGTGGGGGGCAGGTTAGGGGTTAATAAATATAATATAGGGGTCGGCGATGTTAGGGCAGCAGATTAGGGGTACATAGGGATAACGTAGGTTGCGGCGGTTTACGGAGCGGCAGATTAGGGGTTAATAATATAATGCAGGGGTCAGCGATAGCGGGGGGCGGCAGATTAGGGGTTAATAAGTGTAAGGTTAGGGGTGTTTAGACTCGGGGTACATGTTAGAGTGTTAGGTGCAGACGTAGGAAGTGTTTCCCCATAGGAAACAATGGGGCTGCGTTAGGAGCTGAACGCTGCTTTTTTGCAGGTGTTAGGTTTTTTTTCAGCTCAAACAGCCCCATTGTTTCCTATGGGAGAATCGTGCACGAGCACGTTTTTGAGGCTGGCCGCGTCCGTAAGCAACTCTGGTATCGAGAGTTGCATTTGCGGTAGAAATGCTCTACGCTCCTTTTTTGGAGCCTAACGCAGCATTTGTTTGAACTCTCGATACCAGAGTTAATTTTATGGTGCGGCCAGAAAAAAGCCCGCGGAGCGTTAACAGCCCTTTTACCGCCAAACTCCAAATCTAGGCCTTTGTGTTTATACCACTTTATGTGCAATAATCTTACCTCATTACGGATTGAGGTTTTTAAATGTGAGTGTATATCTTACCACAATTGCTTTGAATAAATTGCTTGTTTATACAGTATCACACTATGTATTCTTTTTTTTCTTCCTATATCCATCTGAGAAACTGAGGACCAGAGAATAATGCCTGCAGTACCATACTCCGGAGAGTCACTTAGGCTCAAGCTTCAGTCACTCTGGAAGTTTCCAAAAGATAAAGACCATACACAAGTTCGCAGAGAAGGACTCTAGGACATAGAAAAGTTCCCTGGGGAGCAAAAACCTCTCAATGGTTTATCAACAATTCGAATACTCAGCGGTATGCTATTTCCGCCACTTACCCCCGTCTTCACGGCTTCCCCTTCTAGCGCGGTTTACCTGTAATGGAGCCACTGGTGTGGTGGCCTGTCTCTGGGCAAATTCTTGTGCCGTGCACGGTGCTTGGAGCCTCCACGCTCAAACAAGCTGTTGCGTCGAACGCCGCCCGCCTCTCTCTCACCTTGGCTCACAGGTATGACGTCACCGCCGGTTGCCGACTCGAAAGGGGGTAAGTTGTTCCTGCTGGTCCTGGCTCTTCCACCTCGTACCTCTGTATCTGGGTAAAATGTCCTGTTGCTGGGATCGGGTTGCTGGCTCCTTGGTACTCGGCCCAAGAGATGCAAACAAACAAAAGTTCAGGAGCCGCAGCAAAAGTGAAATTCAGCTTTATTCCATAAAAACAGAAGTGATACAAAAATAGACAAAAGACATGCCCTTTAGTATGTAGTTCAGCTTACGCGTTTCAGCATGTTTGCCGTACTCATAGCTTAGTAAGCTATGAGTACGGCAAACATGCTGAAACGCGTAAGCTAAACTACATACTAAAGGGCATGTCTTTTGTCTATTTTTGTATCACTTCTGTTTTTATGGAATAAAGCTGAATTTCACTTTTGCTGCGGCTCCTGAACTTTTGTTTGTTTGCAAGGACTCTAGGACAACTCATTTCCAGGATTACTACTCTAAGACACTCCTACCTGTTCACTTATGAAAGGACAGCCAACACTCCTTACATGACCATCACTTACCTCATAAGATTGAGGTAGATTTCGATAAGGACATCCTTCTACTTACTATATGTCGTAACTGACTTTAGCATCTATTTGGAATATATCAAAGATTGTTGTCTTTAACTATTTTCCATGATCTTTTTATTAACATCTATATTCACATTTTGAACATTTATCAGAATCTGAACTTCTACCGTACCTAATTTTACATATATATATATATACACATATTTATTTTTAAATTGTCATTTATTTGTATTTAGTTGCGCTGAACTCCCAAGATTTGCTCTCTTTGTTCATATTATACTCTGTGCAATAACACTCATAAATATTTTAGTCATTATTTAATAATGAAATGGGTATGTATGATCCCATCTCTTCTGGATCCTTATCTTTTTTAAGAACTGAATGAAATTAATGATGCTGTAAAGTATTTAGAGTGCATTTCATTCTTTATAAATATCATGTTGAAAAGTCTTTCCAATGTAGGGGTTATTTCTTCACTTATTAGTTTATATAATTATATTGGTAACTTGTCAGGACCTGGTGATTTATTTGTTGCTGTTCTATCTATTGCTTTTTTTATTTCTTCTTGCGTTACCGGTTTGTTTAATCCTTCTTTATCTATCACCGGTAGTCTAATTTTATCCCAGAATTCTAATTTATCTTCATAGTTAATGTTAACAGCAGTATAGATCTTTTTAAAATACTCATGTATGCTTCTATTTATTTCTTCCATTTTTGTCAATCTCCCTTTTCCCCCATTGATTAATTCTATAACACGTTTTTTCTTCTTTAATTTAACCAAATTTGCTAAAAATGTTCCTGCTCTTCCACTATATCTGTAGAAGAACGCTCTTGTTCTAAGTTCTTCTTGTCTTAATTTTTGGATGAGAAAAAATTCCCTGATCTGTTTGGCTTTTATATATTTGTCCCATAGGTCTCTAGAGCTGTCACTTAAATAATTTTGAACTTGTGCTGCTAGTTGAAGGTCCTTCTGTTGTGCAATTCTTTTATTTTTGACTAAATATGCCTTTACTTCCCCTCTAATAACAGCATTAAACGCCTCCCATAATATTTCATGTTTGTTTTCATATTCTTTATTAAAATAGCAGTAATCATTCCATTTTCTTTTAATCCATCCCCTGAATTGTACACTAGAACAGAGATATGTGGGGAAAATAATTTTGCAGGATCTCTTTTAAATTTGGCAAACTGAAATGATGATGGCATGATCAGATATTATAATGTCATTAATATCCGCCAGAATATCAGTACCCAGAAGATTTTCGGATATTAAAAAAGTGTCAATTCTAGACATAGTTTTATGGCTATGTGATATGCAAGTAAAACATTGTGTGTCTGGGTTTTGTATCCTCCAGATATCTTTAAGTCTTAAATTTTTACATAAATCCTTTAAGATTTTAGCTTCTTGTTTACTATTTCTATTTGCTGATGTTTTTAGGATATCTAGCGTCGGATACATTACCATATTTAAGTCTCCTGCCAAGATTATATTCTCAGTATTAAAATTCATTAATTTGGAAGTTATTGATCCTGGGAGCAAGAATGTTTGGAGTCACACAGACCATTCATAGCTGCAGAACTGGTATTAAATAGTATATCCAGAGACGCCTCATTTCTTGCAGGCTGATTTAATGGTGAGACGGTATCCTTCACTCTCCCATCATGAACAAATTCTACTAATATCAGAAACTCTGATCTCATGAGCCCCTCAAAACTGCCTATAATACCTTTTTGTTATTAGCTTACTGCCAAAACCTACAATACATATGTATGCCTGCAGGGGTTTTTACCACTTGATGCTGCAAAGGATCTGCAACCCAGTATGAGACTCACGAGAATCATATTGCTATTCCCTATGAATGGAGAGACCTTGCAGCTATACTAGTTTTTTCTTTTTAGTTCAAGATTTTGCAGAGACTGATGAACTCATTACCTAAGAAAATTATATTTGGCCCTCAGAATTGAGATAGGGTAAATGTAACAGTGGACTTAAAATGTAGGTTGTCTTACATATATTCACAGTGATGTGTTTTTGCTTGCTTGTTATTGTGTGCACTTCATGTATTTGATAAGCTTTGTTCCCATACTTGTTTTTATGGTCACATTATGCCTGTGAGTCTTGTATAAAAGGGAGACTTATACAGTATAAATATCTCCTCCGCATCAAAAATTTCCCAGTGGTATGTGTACTTGCTGTAGTATTCTATTTAGCAAATTGCAAGTAATATTGTTATTTAACAGAGTCCATGGAGCTATCCCCTAGACACGTACTAAATGATTATTTTGAGCTAAATATGCCAGTGGTCCCTTCTAACATACTATAACCTCACTTAGTATATGTGGTAATTAACTTTGCTGTACTATATTAACTAGCTACTATATATTAGTACAATGGCAGCTCCTCTAGCACTGTGAGGTCATGTATTAACTAAGGTATATCTGAGATGCTACTGAATAGTGCATGTAGGTTGTAACCTTATCGCTAGTAACTAGTAAACTAGGGTTCCTAAGCTAGGTAGGTTTACTCTACTATATTAAAGTTTGTAATGTGTTGCTTACAGCCGGAACAGTGTAATATAATATTCCAATAGTAGTTGATGTCTAACAGTAACCATGCATGCTCTGCAAGCATAACATAACATATTTGCTTAAGCAATACTACAGGCATAATTTCCTCAGTTAGCTTTACATCATACACATTGTGCAAATTAGTGAATAGCCTGTATTAGACACATGGTACCTGTTGCCAGGTCAGGACTAAATCTGCCTTGTATATAAGTGTGGAGCTTCAGTTAAACAGCTCTATATTCATTTATGCGTATGGCTACCTATCCGTGGCTAAACCAAGGATCTGTCATTAGCGGAATCAAGGCTGTCCTATAAATAACAAATTTTATCTCCTAATATGGGACCTAAGTATAGACAAGGACATATGAAACATAGGAAGTACTGAGTGTATCTATAATAGGGCTCTACATTGTGGAATGTATACTAATGCTGAAGGAGGTTGTCTGTTTTGTATGTGTCTAACCTTTACTTGATTATGATATTCAGAACACTAGTTCATTATGACACACAGACGAAATAATGGGTATGTTACTCACATCTATTAACTCATCAGAACGACTAGATAGTATGTACATTGTGCTGATATTTTCATTTTTATCTGTTATCTGGCCTTGATGATATACTAGTACAATAGGTTCCATACGTAAGCAAATACTGCTGATTTAGGCAGATTATTTGGGAATATCCTGCTGGAGTTTACCTTTAGCCTAGTATGTTTTATAACTCTGGGTCAGAACATGTATATTATTGTTGACCTTCCGTATTGCTATTTATGGCACCCCTACTATATATAGTTAAGTTTATTAATCATTAAGTAGGCACATGGTTAGAACTATCATTACTGCACATAGCCTACTAGTTATATAGTAAACCCATATGTTCCAAAATTCCCTTACTATTTTAATATGCGTCCATATAATTCACTAACCTATGTATATAATGCTAACCCCTGCTGACGCATTCCCCCATGGACCCCTAGACACACCTAGATGTCAATTGGACTATAACCTTCACCGACATTATCTCATATAACTGATTCTCTAATAACTTTTTTTAGGAGATCTTACTATACCTTATTTCCTATATGACGTCTGACTGTAGATGTATATATATTTGTGTTTATACTTATGGCTCCGCCCTCCAACCTTTCCCTTATATTGATAGCGGTGCTTACCCGCTGAATTTCCCCCTCCCCATAACGTATACCCATTCCTTCTCTTCTTGTAGCTCATACAGAGCTATCTATCTGGCCTCCAGTTATTTGCTTTATACATAAGCCATTTGGCCTACAACTGCAGATTTCAACAGGTCAGACACCTATGCTAATTTATCATAAAATTCGAGGTTTCATCTGCCTATCTATTATGATTTGTATAATCGTTGAAATATGTTGTTCAATTGTATTTGTATCATTCTCTAGTTTCAAAAGGCGGTTTATGTTTTATGTCTTATGTATATTATACAAAACCTCAATAAAAAAATATTTAAAAAAAATTCATTAATTTGACTTGTATTTCGTTCCAAATAACTTTATCTAGTTTATTAGGGCCATAGATATTGCATAATATTAAAATTATTTAATTTTAATCTGCAATCTTCCTTCTGTGTCTAATTCTTTTGTTATAATTTTATATTCCAGAGTTTTATTGAGTAGTATTGCCACTCCCTTTTTCCTAGCCCCACATGGTGTTGCAACTACCTCTCCCACCCATCCTGTTTTGAGTTTATTGATCTCTTGTTCTTTGAGATGTGTTTCTTGTAGCATTGCTATATCTATAGCTTGTTTTTTTAATTGTTTAAGAATGTTTTTCCTTTTCCACGGTGACGTGATCTCCCCTACATTCCATGATGCAAATTTAATTTGTTCACTCATTTTAAATTATTTCTATTCACTCTACAAACACAATTTCTAGTCACAAAATGGTGCCCAAAGATACATTTATGACAAGAAGAGGCAGGAGAACGAGAGAGAAGAAAAAAAAAAAAAAGGAACCCCCCCCCTCCAAAAACCAGTTACCAAACTCCCGCATCACATTTAGGGAGACTTTCCCGAGTGTCATAATTTGCATAAATAAAAAGAGAGAAGCGCTCAACCTGGGAACGAACAATAGCATAATAGCTTGTTCTATGGCTAGTTACCACCCAAGAAGCAGCCTCTTTTTGAGAGAAACAAGATAGAACAAGCTATTGTGCTATTGTTCGTTCCCAGGTTGAGCGCTTCTCTCTTTTAATTTATGCAAATTATGACACTTATGGAAGTCTCCCTAAGTGTTTTGCGGGAATACAGACGTGGACCCGTTTCTCAGTGTGCCTAGAGGGAAATGGCTGCTCCTCACTGATGAGGCCCACAATAGGCCGAAATATACGTCTGGGGTTTTACCGTTTCTCTCGTTCAGAGAGGGATTGCCTGGTATTTCAGGGCAGGACTGTTCTGTTAAGTCAGGATCAGACTGATATGCTTCAGGAAAGTTCTTCTCTGTGAAAGGCACATGTTGAGCAAAAAGAGGCTGCTTCTTGGGTGGTAACTAGCCATAGAACAAGCTATTATGCTATTGTTCATTCCCAGGTTGAGCGCTTCTCTCTTTTTATTTAGACATAATATCAAGATACAGAACATGACATACATATTACATACCCAGTATACATGTAGGTTATAGTTACCATTTAAATTAAACTGATTATGATCACATATGTACCGGAAACTGATATTGTGTCTCATGAAATAAAATCAGTTTCCCCTCAGTAATTCCTCTAGTATATAACATGTACAATGCTAAGCATCTATTGCTATAAGAAAAGGTTTATCCACATGATGTGCACATTAAATATATCTCCTAGATGTCAATCATTTGAGACTGATGTTCTTGTTTATATCATTTTCTAACAAGCACTCTATTCATATAAAGACTCCTTTATTCTGTAAATGTAATTATTTTCTCCCCTATGTAAATCAAATGCGCTACTCCTAACACTGACATATTATAAACAACACTGGGGGTGCTTTGGTGGTGAATGGTTGTGTAAACTGGTCAGTATGAGGACAGATCTGTATATTCCTGTGTGATGTTTGTATTCTATCACATTGATATGAGAGAAACTGAGGTGCACATATATAGAGGAACAAAGGACAGCAGGAGAGCACTTCCAATCTGGGGCTTTTATAACTGGGATTAAGAAAGTATTATTTACAATAGGATCCTTTTTGATGCTTCTATTTAGAGAGTTTGTCCTCTTTAGGATAATTGTAAAAAAGTTTGTACACTGTGTATATAAAGTTTGTTTGTGTGTAAATATTTGGTGTTTTGTGATACCTGATTTAAATAAAAACCTTTTTTCCACTTTCCAAACATGAAAGGTTTCTTCCCTTGTGAATCCTTTCATGACTTTTCAGATAACTCTTATGTGTAAAACATTTCCCACACTCTGTACATGTGAAAGGCTTTTCTCCTGTGTGACTAGTTTCATGCTTTTTCAGACTATTTATTTGTGTAAAACTTTTTCCACACTCTGTACATGTGAAAGGCTTTTCTCCTGTGTGAATCCTTTCATGAGTTTTCAGATTACACTTTAGTGTAAAACATTTCCCACACTCTGTACAAGTGAAAGGCTTTTCCCCAGTGTGAATCCTTTCATGAGTTTTCAGTTCACTCTTATGTATACAAAATTTTCCACACTCTGTACATGTGAATGGATTTTCTCCTGTGTGAATCCTTTCATGAGTTTTCAGCTCATTTTTTTGTGTAAAACTTTTTCCACACTCTGTACATGTAAAAGGCTTTTCTCCTGTGTGAATCCTTTCATGACTTTTCAGTTCACTCTTTTGTATAAAACTTTTCCCACACTCTGTACATGTGAACAGCTTTTCTCCTGTGTGAATCCTTTCATGCATTTTCAGATTACTTTTTTCTGTAAAACTTTTTCTACACTCTGCACATGTGAAAAGCTTTTCTCCTGTGTGACTTCTTTCATGCTTTTTCAGATGACTCTTCTGTATAAAACTTTTTCCACACTCTGTACATGCGAAAGGCTTTTCTCCTGTGTGAATCCTTTCATGAGTTTTCAGACTACCTTTTTCTGTAAAACATTTTCCACACTCAGTACATGTGTGTGGTTTCTCACCTGTGTGAGTTTTGTGGTGTTCTAGTAGCTGAGACTTCCATCTAAAGCTTTTCTCACATTCTGTACATTTGAATGGTTTCTTCTTTGTATGAATCATTTGGTTAGACTGTAGCCTTTTCCCTTCTTTAATATGTTTTGAAAACCCAGTAAATGTGTGTGGTTTATCCTCTGGGATAATCATTTCACTAGACAAGGCATGAATGTTGTCCTCTTGTTTGATGACTAAATTACTCTCTGTACAAAATGATTGCTGCCCAGTTCCTGCCAATTCACCATTGTCTATTAATATCTTTTGTGATATCCCCAATGTTTGTGAATAGTCATTGGTGTCTAAGATTTTTGGAGTTTGCGGTATCATTCTGATGCTTCCTGTAGTGAAGGATGGATATGAACTATTCAACTGTTTGTCTACATAAATAGAAATGGAATAAAGAAAAATAAGACTGTTTTTTCATTATAATATAATCCATCTCAATAAAAAACAGAATTTATGTTTACCTGATAAATTTCTTTCTCCTACGGTGTATCCGGTCCATGGCTTCATCCTTACTTGTGGGATATTCTCAATCCCTATAGGAAGTGGCAAAGAGAGCACACAGCAAAGCTGTCCATATAGCTCCCCTCAGGCTCCGCCCCCCCAGTCATTCGACCGACGGTTAGGAGAAAAAGGAGAACCATAGGGTGCAGTGGTGACTGTAGTTTACAAAAAAATAATTTAAACCTGACCAAAATGCCAGGGCGGGCCGTGGACCGGATACACCGTAGGAGAAAGAAATTTATCAGGTAAACTTAAATTCTGTTTTCTCCTACATTGGTGTATCCGGTCCACGGCTTCATCCTTACTTGTGAGAACCAATACCAAAGCTTTAGGACACGGATGAAGGGAGGGAACAAGTCAGGTAACCTAAACGGAAGGCACCACTGCTTGCAAAACCTTTCTCCAAAAAATAGCCTCCGAAGAAGAAAAAGTATTGAATTTGTAAAATTTGGCAAACGTATGCAGTGAAGACCAAGTCACTGCCTTACAAATCTGTTCAACAGAAGCCTCATTCTTGAAAGCCCATGTGGAAGCCACAGCTCTAGTAGAGTGAGCTGTAATTCGTTCAGGAGGCTGCTTTCCAGCAGTCTCATAAGCCAACCGGATGATGCTTTTTAGCCAGAAGGACAGAGAGGTCGCAGTCGCCTTTTGACCTCTCCTCTTGCCAGAATAAACGACAAACAAGGACGATGTTTGTCTGAAGTCTTTAGTTGCTTTTAGATAAAACTTTAAAGCACGAACCACATCAAGATTGTGTAACAGACGTTCCTTGTTAGAAACTGGATTAGGACACAGAGAAGGAACAACTATTTCCTGGTTGATATTCTTATTGGAAACCACTTTTGGAAGAAAACCAGGTTTGGTACGTAAAACGACCTTATCTGTATGGAACAACAGATAGGGTGAATTACACTGCAAAGCAGACAATTCAGAAACTCTTCTAGCAGAAGAAATAGCTACTAAAAACAAAACTTTCCAAGATAGTAACTTAATATCTATGGAATGTAGAGGTTCAAACGGAACCCCTTGAAGAACTGAAAGAACTAAATTTAGACTCCATGGAGGAGCCACAGGTCTGTAGACAGGCTTGATTCTGACTAAAGCCTGTACAAACACCTGAATATCTGGCATGGCTGCCAGACGCTTGTGTAACAAAACAGACAGAGCAGATATCTGTCCTTTTAAGGAACTAGCTGATAGACCTTTCTCCAATCCTTCTTGGAGAAAAGATAGTATCCTTGGAATCCTAATCTTACTCCATGAGTAACCCTTGGATTCGCACCAACAAAGATATTTCCGCCATATCTTATGGTAAATTTTCCTGGTGACAGGCTTTCTAGCCTGGATCAGAGTATCTATAACTGATTTCGAAAACCCACGCTTAGATAGAATCAAGCGTTCAATCTCCAAGCAGTCAGTTGCAGAGAAACTAGGTTTGGATGTTCGAATGGACCTTGAATTAGAAGGTCCTGTCTCAAAGGCAGCTTCCATGGTGGAACTGATGACATATTCACCAGGTCTGCATACCAAGTCCTGCGTGGCCACGCAGGAGCTATCAGAATTACCAAAGCCTTCTCCTGTTTGATCCTGGCTACTAGCCGGGGGAGAAGGGGAAACGGTGGAAAGACATAAGCTAGACTGAACGACCAAGGCGCTACTAAGGCATCTACCAATGTCGCCTTGGGATCCCTGGACCTGGACCCGTAACGTGGAACTTTGGAGTTCTGACGTGACGCCATCAGATCCAGATCTGGAATGCCCCATAGCTGGGTCAGCTGAGCAAAAACCTCCGGGTGGAGTTCCCACTCCCCCCAGATGGAAAGTCTGACGACTCAGATAATCCGCTTCCCAGTTGTCCACTCCTGGGATGTGAATTGCTGATAGATGGCAGGAGTGATCCTCTGCCCATTTGATGATCTTGGATACCTCCCTCATCGCCAGGGAACTCTTTGTTCCCCCCTGATGATTGATGTAAGCTACAGTCGTCATGTTGTCCGACTGAAATCTGATGAAGTTGGTCTCCGCTAGTTGAGGCCATGCCTGGAGCGCATTGAATATCGCTCTCAATTCCAAAATATTTATCGGGAGAAGAGATTCTTCCCGAGACCATAGACCCTGAGCCTTCAGGGACTCCCAGACCGCGCCCCAGCCTAAGAGGCTGGCGTCGGTCATGACAATGATCCACTCCGGTCTTCGGAAACTGATTCCCTGAGACAGGTGATCCTGAGACAACCACCAGAGGAGTGAGTCTCTGGTTTTCTGGTCCATCTGAATCTGGGGAGACAAATTTGCATAATCCCCATTCCATTGTTTGAGCATGCACAGTTGCAATGGTCTTAAATGAATTCGAGCAAAGGGAACCACGTCCATTGCCGCAACCATTAGTCCTATTACCTCCATGCACTGAGCTATGGAGGGTTGAGGAATGGATTGAAGAACTCGACAAGTGTTCAAAAGTTTTAATTTCCTGACCTCCGTCAGAAAGATTTTCATTTCTACCGAGTCTATTACTGTTCCCAGGAAGGGAACTCTTGTGAACGGGGACAGAGAACTTTTTTCTATGTTCACCTTCCACCCGTGAGATCTGAGAAAGGCTAGAACAATGTCCGTATGAGCCCTTGCTTTGAGAAAGGACGACGCCTGTATTAAAATGTTGTCTAGGTAAGGTGCTACTGCAATGCCCCTTGGCCTTAGCACCGCTAGAAGGGACCCTAGCACCTTTGTGAAAATTCTGGGAGCAGTGGCCAATACGAAGGGAAGAGCCACGAACTGGTAATGCTTGTCCAGAAAGGCGAACCTCAGAAACAGATGGTGATCTTTGTGGATAGGAATATGCAGGTACGCATCCTTTAAGTCCACGGTAGTCATATATTGACCCTCCTGGATCATTGGTAAAATTGTCCGAATGGTTTCCATTTTGAATGATGGAACTCTGAGGAATTTGTTTAGGATCTTTAAGTCCAGAATTGGCCTGAAAGTTCCTTCCTTTTTGGGAACTACAAACAGGTTTGAGTAAAATCCCAGTCCTTGTTCTGCTGTTGGAACTGGGTGTCTCACTCCCATTTTTAAAAGGTCTTCTACGCAATGTAAGAATGCTTGTCTCTTTATCTGGTCTAAAGATAAGCGAGACATGTGGAACCTTCCCCTTGGAGGAAGATCCTTGAATTCTAGAAGATACCCCTGAGAGACAATTTCTAGTGCCCAGGGGTCCGGAACATCTCTTGCCCAGGCCTGAGCAAAGAGAGAAAGTCTGCCCCCTACTAGATCCGGTCCCGGATCGGGGGCTACCCCTTCATGCTGTGTCGGTAGCAGCAGCAGGCTTTTTGGCCTGTTTACCCTTGTTCCAGCCTTGCAATGGTTTCCATGCTGGTTTGGGTTGGGATGCGTTACCCTCTTGCCTAGTGGCTGTAGAGGTAGAAGCCGGTCCGTTCCTGAAATTGCGAAAGGAACGAAAATTAGACTTATTTTTAGCTTTGAGAGGTCTATCCTGTGGAAGGGCATGTCCCTTTCCCCCAGTGATATCTGAAATAATTTCTTTCAACTCTGGCCCGAATAGGGTCTTACCCTTGAAAGGAATATTAAGCAATTTTGTTTTGGACGACACATCCGCCGACCACGATTTTAGCCAAAGCGCTCTACGCGCCACTATTGCGAAACCAGAATTTTTCGCCGCTAATTTAGCTAACTGAAAGGCGGCATCTGTAATGAAAGAATTAGCCAACTTCAGGGCGTGAATTCTATCCATGACTTCATCATAAGAAGTCTCCTTCTGGAGCGAGTTTTCTAATTCCTCAAACCAAAAAGCAGCTGCAGTGGTTACAGGAATAATGCAAGAAATTGGTTGAAGAAGAAAACCTTGTTGAACAAAAATTTTCTTAAGTAAACCTTCTAATTTTTTATCCATAGGATCTTTAAAAGCGCAACTGTCTTCTATTGGTATAGTCGTGCGCTTAGCTAGCGTTGAAACTGCCCCCTCTACCTTAGGGACCGTCTGCCACGCGTCCCTTCTGGGGTCAACAATGGGGAACATTTTCTTAAATATAGGAGGGGGAACAAAAGGTACACCTGGCTTCTCCCACTCCTTATTCACTATATCCGCCACCCTCTTAGGTATCGGAAACGCATCAGTGTGTACTGGGACCTCTAAGAATTTATCCATTTTACACAATTTTTCTGGGACCACCAAAGGTTCACAATCATCAAGCATAGCTAGGACCTCCTTAAGTAGGGCGCAGAGGTGTTCTAGCTTAAATTTAAATGCTATGGAATCAGGCTCTGCCTGCTGAGAAACTTTTCCTGTGTCAAAAATTTCTCCCTCAGACAGGCCCTCCCTCACCGCCAAGTCAGATTGATGTGAGGGCACTACAGATAAATTATCCTCTGCGTCTGCTTGCTCATTTTCTGTATTTAAAACTGAGCAATCACGCTTCCTAGGAAAAGCTGGCAGTTTGGATAAAAATGCTGCGAGAGAATTATCCATTACTGCTGCTAACTGCTGCATAGTAATAGCAATTGGTGCGCTAGATGTACTGGGCATCGCTTGCGCGGGCATAGCTGGTGTTGACACAGAAGGAGAGGATAGTGAGCTATCCTCACTACCTTCAGCTAAAGAATCATCTTGGGCTATATCTTTAAGTGTGATTGTACGGTCCTTAAGCTGTTTGGACGCTATGGCACACTTCACACATAAATTTAATGGGGGAACCACCTTGGCCTTTGAACATACACAACATAGGTTATCTGAAGGGTCAGACATGTTTGACAGACTTAAACAGATCTTCAATGCAATAAAAATTCTTTTTTACAAAAACGTTACTGTGTCTTTAAATAATAAAAGTGCACACTTTATTATTGAAACATCAAAAAACCATCAAATAAACATCCGATTTTAATGAAATTTTCACCACAGTGTCTTAATGCTTTGAAAAGATTGCACACAAATCTTCAGACCAATTAACCCCTTAATGCCCAAACCGGAGCTAATAACAGCAATTAACCGGCAAACACACTACAGTACTATGCCACAGCTTCCACTGTGGCCGTTACCTTCCTTAGGGATTATTTTAGTAAGAAATAAGAAGCTGCATGAACTGCCTAGGCAAAACAACTGCGCAATTGATTTGAGAAAATGAGGCCTCCTCCCTCTTCATTCCAGAGTGGAGGGGCCTTTCTGACTAGATTAGGTGTCCAAATAAGTTCCAGGTGCAAATTAAACCCCAAAAGTGTTTTAAAGTCTGAAAAAACACCTTAATTATAGTGAAAAACATGCTAAAAAGCAATCGATTATGCCCACAAAAGTGTCAACCAGCATAGAGCCCTTAATATAAGCCCTAATCTTGTACAGAGTCTAAGAAAAATGGCTTACCTATCCCAGAGGGGATTGCTGACAGTCTTCTAGCATTACTAGGTCTTGTTAGAAAAATGACTGATCATACCTGAAGCAGTTAAGCCTGCAAACTGTTCCCCCCAACTGAAGTTCTCTGGTTTCAACAGTCCTGCGTGGGAACAGCAATGGATTTTAGTTACTGGTGCTAAAATCATATTCCTCTCGGCAGAAATCTTCATCACTTTCTGCTGCAGAGTAAATAGTACAAGCCGGCACTATTTTAAAATAACAAACTCTTGATAGAAGAATAAAAAACTACAACTAGCTAGAGCGGCAAAGAGAATGACTGGGGGGGGCGGAGCCTGAGGGGAGCTATATGGACAGCTTTGCTGTGTGCTCTCTTTGCCACTTCCTGTAGGGATTGAGAATATCCCACAAGTAAGGATGAAGCCGTGGACCGGATACACCAATGTAGGAGAAAAAAACATTTTTTATACTCAAAAATGCCTTCCGTTTTGTATTATTAAATGTATTTACATGTAAAACACAAATTAAAAAAGGATGACATAGAATGTAAACATTACTACATCATAGTAAACTACATTACTGAGTTGTGGGTGTTACACACATGGAAACAAGGTAGGCATAAGTGTAGTTATGGATGTTCCATGAGCGAGGTCAGGACAGGGGAAGATGGAGTTGCAGGTGTTCTGAGTAATGAACCCGGGAAGGGGGTGAGGTTAGGCAGTTGTTGAACATGGTCTGTCTAAAAGGGCAGAGGGGGGAGTAGTATTTTTTACCATCCTCCTCAGCTCAATGAGGGTTGCTCCTTCTTTATACGGTCACTGACACAAATGTTCTTAAAAGATGCAGATATAAATATAATAGTTTATATTTGTTTAATGAGTGATCTATTTTCCCAGTAATTAAAGTCAGTATAATATCTATTTAACTCACCTAACACATATGAGTTCATGCTGATAACAGGCTCTAATGTCTGTGCTCAGGAAGAAGGTTCCCTTATTCACTCCAGTTACATCAATACCTGATATCTCTCAGTGCTCTGGCCGTGTCTGTAAAAAGTATATTAAATGGTTTAGACAGATAATAATAAATAATGGTTCTGATTAACTGTACGTATGGTATAATTAAAGGCACACATTACAATACATGTGAAACAGATCAGCTGTTTAGGTTATTACATATGTGCTATTGATTCAGCACAAGCATTTAGTACAGTTAGCTCTGTGGGTTTTATAATTGCCCCTTAAATATGAATCTTCCCAGATCTATACAACATAATGGCAGAAAATATATTTAAGTGGGGCCATATCACAACTTTACAAATATATTATAATTTTTGTTTTCTATCATTTATATGAAACAAGATTTTCTCCTGAAAGAAATGTTAAATATCAGTTGTTTAAATATAAGTTAAATTGGTTACTGCAGTATTGGTATTGTACTCCCTACTAATTCTCACTGTCAGACATTTTGTCATGTGCTCCACCCCCAGTCCTTTAACTTCTCTTGGTCAATACGGAGTTGTCTTAAATCACACGGCAAGATAGGAACTAAAATGTTCATTTCAAATGTTATCTTGGATAGAGTTAAGAAAAGAAAGATTTTTTGTTTACAAGGAGTGATAATATAATCAGATGTTCTTTTGGCCAATTCAGTCCATTTAAAAGAACAATAACATATAGAATTACAAAATCAACAAATGCATAATAAAAATACAATGCAATAAAACCTACTTCTCTTTTTAAAGTCATACGGCTAGATTTAGAGTTTGGCGTTAGCCGTCAAAACCAGCGTTAGAGGCTCCTAACGATGGTTTTGGGCTACCGCTGGTATTTGGAGTCTTGTAGGTAAGGGTCTAACGCTCACTTTGCAGCCGCGACTTTTCCATACCGCAGATCCCCCTAAGCCATTTGGGTATCCTATCTTTTCAATGGGATCTTTCTAACGCCGGTATTTAGAGTCTTGGCTGAAGTGAGCGTTAGAAATCTAACGACAAAACTCCAGCCGCAGAAAAAAGTCAGGAGTTAAGAGCTTTCTGGGCTAACGCCGGTTCATAAAGCTCTTAACTACTGTGCTCTAAAGTACACTAACACCCATAAACTACCTATGTACCCCTAAACCGAGGTCCCCCCCACATCGCCGCCACTCTAATAAAATTTTTTAACCCCTAATCTGCCGACCGCACACCGCCGCAACCTACGTTATCCCTATGTACCCCTAGTCTGCTGCCCCTAACACCGCCGACCCCTATATTATATTTATTAACCCCTAATCTGCCCCCCCCAACGTCGCTGCTACCTACCTACAATTATTAACCCCTAATCTGCCGACCGCACAGCGCCGCCACCTACGTTATCCTTAAGTACCCCTAATCTGCTCCCCTAACACCGCCGACCCCTATATTATATTTATTAACCCCTAATCTGCCGCCCCCAATGTCGCCGCCACCTACCTACAATTATTAACCCCTAATCTGCCGACCGGACCTCACCGCTACTATAATAAAGTTATTAACCCCTAATCCGCCTTACTCCCGCCTCAATAACCCTATAATAAATATTATTAACCCCTAATCTGTCCTCCCTAACATCGCTGACACCTAACTTCAAGTATTAACCCCTAATCTGCCGACCGGACCTCACCGCTACTATAATAAATGTATTAACCCCTAAAGCTAAGTCTAACCCTAACCCTAACACCCCCCTAAGTTAAATATAATTTAAATCTAACAAAATAAATTAACTCTTATTAAATAAATTATTCCTATTTAAAGCTAAATACTTACCTGTAAAATAAACCCTAATATAGCTACAATATAAATTATAATTATATTGTAGCTATTTTAGGATTAATAATTATTTTACAGGCAACTTTGTATTTATTTTAACCAGGTACAATAGCTATTAAATAGTTATTAACTATTTAATAGTTACCTAGTTAAAATAATTACAAAATTTCCTGTAAAATAAATCCTAACCTAAGTTACAATTAAACCTAACACTACACTAGCAATAAATTAATTAAATAAAATACCTACAATTATCTACAATTAAACCTAACACTACACTATCAATAAATAAATTAAATAAAATACCTACGAATAAATACAATTAAATAAACTAACTAAAGTACAAAAAATAAAAAAAGCTAAGTTACAAAAAAAAAATTACAAACATAATAAAATATTACAACAATTTTAAGCTAATTACACCTACTCTAAGTCCCCTAATAAAATAACAAAGCCCCCCAAAATAAAATAATGCCCTACCCTATTCTAAAATTAAAATAGAAAAGCTCTTTTACCTTACCAGCCCTTAAAAGGGCCTTTTGCGGGGCATACCCCAAAGAATTCAGCTCTTTTGCCTGTAAAAAAAAACCATACAATACCCCCCCCCAACATTACAACCCACCACCCACATACCCCTAATCTAACCCAAACCCCCCTTAAATAAACCTAACACTAAGCCCCTGAAGATCTTCCTACCTTGTCTTCACCATGCCAGGTATCACCGATCGCTCCTGGCTCTGAGGTCTTCATCCAAGCCCAAGCGGGGGCTGGAGATCCATCATCCGGCTGAAGTCTTCTATCAAGCGGCGGCTGAAGAGGTCCAGAAGAGGCTCCAAAGTCTTCATCCTATCTGGGCAGAAGAGTAGATCTGGACCGGCAACCATCTTCTTCCAAGCGGTGACAAGCAGCTCCATCTTGAAGACCTCCGGCGCGGATCCATCCTTTTCTTCCGACGTCCTAAGTCCGAATGAAGCTTCCTTTAAATGACGTCATCCAAGATGGCGTCCCTCGAATTCCGATTGGCTGATAGGATTCTATCAGCCTATCGGAATTAAGGTAGGGAAAAATCTGATTGGCTGATTGAATCAGCCAATCAGATTGAGCTCACATTCTATTGGCTGTTCCGATCAGCCAATAGAATGCGAGCTCAATCTGATTGGCTGATTGGATCAGCCAATCGGATTGAACTTGAATCTGATTGGCTGATTCCATCAGCCAATCAGATTATTCCTACCTTAATTCCGATTGGCTGATAGTATCCTATCAGCCAATCGGAATTCGAGGGACGCCATCTTGGATGACGTCATTTAAAGGAAGCTTCATTCGGACTTAGGACGTCGGAAGAAGAGGATGGATCCGCGCCGGAGGTCTTCAAGATGGAGCCTCTTGTCACCGCTTGGAAGAAGATGGTTGCCGGTCCGGATCTACTCTTCTGCCCGGATAGGATGAAGACTTTGGAGCCTCTTCTGGACCTCTTCAGCCGCTGCTTGATAGAAGACTTCAGCCGGATGATGGATCTCCAGCCCCCGCTTGGGCTTGGATGAAGACTTCGGAGCCTGGAGCGATCGGTGATACCTGGCATGGTGAAGACAAGGTAGGAAGATCTTCAGGGGCTTAGTGTTAGGTTTATTTAAGGGGGTTTGGGTTAGATTAGGGGTATGTGGGTGGTGGGTTGTAATGTTGGGGGGGTATTGTATGTTTTTTTTTTACAGGCAAAAGAGCCGAATTCTTTGGGGCATGCCCCGCAAAAGGCCCTTTTAAGGGCTGGTAAGGTAAAAGAGCTTTTCTATTTTAATTTTAGAATAGTTTAGGGCATTTTTTTATTTTGGGGGCTTTGTTATTTTATTAGGGGGCTTAGAGTAGGTGTAATTAGCTTAAAATTGTTGTAATATTTTTATTATGTTTGTAATTAATTTTTTATTTTTTGTAACTTAGCTTTTTTTATTTTTTGTACTTTAGTTAGTTTATTTAATTGTATTTATTTGTAGGTATTTTATTTAATTTATTTATTGATAGTGTAGTGTTAGGTTTAATTGTGGATAATTGTAGGTATTTTATTTAATTAATTTATTGCTAGTGTAGTGTTAGGTTTAATTGTCACTTAGGTTAGGATTTATTTTACAGGTAATTTTGTAATTATTTTAACTACCGTAGGTAACTATTAAAAAGTTAATAACTATTTAATAGCTATTGTACCTGGTTAAAATAAATACAAAGTTGCCTGTAAAATAAATATAAATCCTAAAATAGCTACAATATAATTATAATTTATATTGTAGCTATATTAGGGTTTATTTTACAGGTAAGTATTTAGCTTTAAATAGGATTAATTTATTTAATAAGAGTTAATTTATTTCGTTAGATAAAAATTATATTTAACTTAGGGGGGTGTTAGTGTTAGGGTTAGACTTAGCTTTAGGGGTTAATACATTTATTAGAGTAGCGGCGAGGTCCGGTCGGCAGATTAGGGGTTAATACTTGAAGTTAGGTGTCAGCGATGTTAGGGAGGGCAGATTAGGGGTTCATACTATTTATTATAGGGTTAGTGAGGCGGATTAGGGGTTAATACATTTATTATAGTAGCGGTGAGGTCCGGTCGGCAGATTAGGGGTTAATTATTGTAGGTAGCTGGCGGCGACATTGTGGGGGGCAGATTAGTGGTTAATAAATATAATATAGGGGTCGGCGGTGTTAGGGGCAGCAGATTAGGGGTACATAGGTATAATGTAGGTTGCGGCGGTGTACGGAGCGGCAGATTAGGGGTTAAAAAAAATATGCAGGGGTCAGCGATAGCGGGGGCGGCAGATTAGGGGTTAATAAGTGTAAGGTTAGGGGTGTTTAGACTCGGGGTACATGTTACGGTGTTAGGTGCAGACGTAGGAAGTGTTTCCCCATAGGAAACAATGGGGCCGCGTTAGGAGCTGAACGCTGCTTTTTTTTCCCAGCTCAAACAGCCCCATTGTTTTCTATGGGGGAATCACGCACGAGCACGTTTTTGAAGCTGGCCGCGTCCGCAAGCACCGCTGGTATTGAGAGTTGCAGTGGCGGTAAATATGCTATACGCTGCCTTTTTGGAG
Source organism: Bombina bombina (assembly GCF_027579735.1). Lineage (NCBI taxonomy): Eukaryota > Metazoa > Chordata > Amphibia > Anura > Bombinatoridae > Bombina > Bombina bombina. Next base: position 38,331,216 of record NC_069503.1, read on the forward strand.
CCTAACGCAGCCCTTCTGTGAACTCTAAATACCACCGGTATTTAAAAGGTGCGGCCAGAAAAAAGCATACGTAGCTAACGCACCCCTTCTAACGCAAAACTCCAAATCTAGGCGATAGTAAATTGTTTTCTGATAAATGTAGTTCTGCCTCTGTACCATGTGACAGCTATCAGCCAATAACAGACTCATATGTTTACATAATGTGATCTCCTGCATATGCTAAGTAGGAGCCGGAGCCTCAGGTCATTTAAAAGGCTGGGTACAATTTAATAATGAAAATAAATTACAAACAGCAAACAGTTATTTTTTTAATTAAATTGTTTTATTGAATTTTACAAAAATGAACACAACATGAATAACATTAGCACGTAACATTTGTGGAATAAAGTAAACTATAAATACAAATTACAGTCACTGTTGATAACATAAATTAGAGGCACTATAATCAGCGTAGCCGCGTGACCGTAAAGAAATGAAAGATATTTCTAAAGAGGGGGAAAAGTAGGAGAGGAAATAAGTTAAAGAAGGGGAGGAGGGGGAGGTGGGGGAGATGAGAAGAAGGTTTTGTGTCACAGGTACTTTAGGTTATATTGTTATTTTCTGGTCCCATATAAATATGAGGTCTAAGATAAAAACAGAATTTATGCTTACCTGATAAATTACTTTCTCCAACGGTGTGTCCGGTCCACGGCGTCATCCATAACTTGTGGGAATATCTCTTCCCCAACAGGAAATGGCAAAGAGCACAGCAAAAGCTGTCCATATAGTCCCTCCTAGGCTCCGCCCACCCCAGTCATTCGACCGACGGACAGGAGAAAAAAACAGGAGAAACCATAGGGTGCCGTGGTGACTGTAGTTAAAGAAATAAATTCATCAAACCTGATTAAAAAACCAGGGCGGGCCGTGGACCGGACACACCGTTGGAGAAAGTAATTTATCAGGTAAGCATAAATTCTGTTTTCTCCAACATTGGTGTGTCCGGTCCACGGCGTCATCCATAACTTGTGGGAACCAATACCAAAGCTTTAGGACACGGATGAAGGGAGGGAGCCAATCAGGTTACCTAAACAGAAGGCACCACGGCTTGCAAAACCTTTCTCCCAAAAATAGCCTCCGAAGAAGCAAAAGTATCAAATTTGTAGAATTTGGCAAAAGTGTGCAGAGAAGACCAAGTCGCTGCCTTACATATCTGATCAACAGAAGCCTCGTTCTTGAAGGCCCATGTGGAAGCCACAGCCCTAGTAGAGTGAGCTGTGATTCGTTTGGGAGGCTGCCGTCCGGCAGTCTCGTAAGCCAATCGGATGATGCTTTTCAGCCAAAAGGAAAGAGAGGTAGCAGTAGCTTTTTGACCTCTCCTCTTGCCAGAATAAACGACAAACAGAGAAGACGTTTGTCTGAAATCCTTTGTTGCTTCTAAATAGAACTTTAAAGCACGTACTACATCTAAATTATGTAACAAACGTTCCTTCTTTGAAACTGGATTCGGACAAAAAGAAGGCACAACTATTTCCTGGTTAATATTCTTGTTGGAAACAACCTTTGGAAGGAAACCAGGTTTAGTACGCAAAACAACCTTATCTGAATGGAACACCAGATAGGGCGGATTACACTGCAGAGCAGATAACTCAGAAACTCTTCTAGCAGAAGAAATAGCAACCAAAAACAGAACTTTCCAAGATAACATCTTGATATCTATGGAATGTAGAGGTTCAAACGGAACCCCTTGAAGAACTGAAAGAACTAAATTCAGACTCCAGGGAGGAGTCAAAGATCTGTAAACAGGCTTGATCCTGACCAAAGCCTGAACAAAAGCTTAAACATCTGGCACTGATGCCAGTCGTTTGTGTAACAAGACAGACAAAGCAGAAATCTGTCCCTTTAAAGAACTCGCTGATAATCCCTTATCCAAACCTTCTTGAAGAAAGGAAAGGATCCTAGGAATTTTGATCTTAATCCATGAGAATCCCTTGGATTCACACCAACAGATATATCTTTTCCATATTTTATGGTAAATCTTTCTAGTTACAGGTTTTCTGGCCTGTACCAGAGTATCTATCACAGAATCCGAAAAACCACGCTTAGATAAAATCAAGCGTTCAATTTCCAAGCCGTCAGCTGGAGAGAAACTAGATTTGGATGTTCGAATGGACCCTGTATAAGAAGATCCTGTCTCAAAGGTAGCTTCCATAGTGGAGCCGATGACATATTCACCAGGTCTGCATACCAAGTCCTGCGTGGCCACGCAGGAGCTATCAAGATCACCGAAGCCCTCTCCTGTTTGATCCTGGCTACCAGCCTGGGAATGAGAGGAAATGGTGGAAACACATAAGCTAGGTTGAAGGTCCAAGGCGCTACTAATGCATCCACTAGAGTCGCCTTGGGATCCCTGGATCTGGACCCGTAGCAAGGAACCTTGAAGTTCTGACGAGACGCCATTAGATCCATGTCTGGAATGCCCCATAATTGAGTCAACTGGGCAAAGATCTCCGGGTGGAGTTCCCACTCCCCCGGATGGAATGTCTGACGACTCAGATAATCCGCCTCCCAGTTTTCCACTCCTGGGATGTGGATCGCAGATAGGTGGCAGGAGTGATCCTCCGCCCATTTTATGATTTTGGTCACTTCCTTCATCGCCAGGGAACTCCTTGTTCCCCCCTGATGATTGATGTAAGCAACAGTTGTCATGTTGTCTGATTGAAATCTTATAAATCTGGCCTTAGCTAGTTGAGGCCAAGCCTTGAGAGCATTGAATATTGCTCTCAGTTCCAGAATGTTTATCGGGAGAAGAGACTCTTCCCGAGACCATAGCCCCTGAGCTTTCAGGGAGTTCCAGACTGCCCCCCAGCCCACTAGACTGGCGTCGGTCGTGACAATGACCCACTCTGGTCTGCGGAAGCTCATTCCCTGGGACAGGTGATCCTGGGTTAGCCACCAACGGAGTGAGTCTCTGGTCTTCTGATCTACTTGAATCACTGGAGACAAGTCTGTATAGTCCCCATTCCACTGTTTCAGCATGCACAGTTGTAATGGTCTTAGATGAATTCGCGCAAAAGGAACTATGTCCATTGCTGCAACCATCAATCCTACTACTTCCATGCACTGAGCTATGGAAGGACGTGGAACCGAATGAAGAACTTGACAAGCGCTTAGAAGTTTTGACTTTCTGACATCTGTCAGGAAAATCCTCATTTCTGAAGAATCTATTATTGTCCCCAAGAAAGGAACTCTTGTCGACGGAGACAGGGAACTTTTTTCTATGTTTACTTTCCATCCGTGAGATCTGAGAAAGGCTAGAACGATGTCTGTGTGAGCCTTTGCCTTTGAAAGAGACGACGCTTGTATCAGAATGTCTTCCAAATAAGGTGCCACTGCAATGCCCCTTGTTCTTAGAACCGCTAGAAGGGACCCTAGTATCTTTGTGAAGATCCTTGGAGCAGTGGCTAGCCCGAATGGGAGAGCCACAAACTGGTAATGTTTGTCCAGAAAGGCGAACCTTAGGAACTGATGATGATCTTTGTGGATAGGAATATGTAGATACGCATCCTTTAGATCCACGGTAGTCATAAATTGACCCTCCTGGATTGTAGGTTAAAATCGTTTCGAATGGTTTCCATTTTGAACGATGGCACTCTGAGAAATTTGTTTAGGATTTTTAAATCCAGAATTGGTCTGAAGGTTCCCTCTTTTTTGGGAACTACAAACAGATTTGAGTAAAACCCCATTCCTTGTTCCACGGTTGGAACTGGGTGTATCACTCCCATTTTTAACAGGTCTTCTACACAATGTAAGAATGCCTGTCTCTTTATTTGGTTTGAAGAAAAGCGAGACACATGGAACCTTCCCCTTGGGGGTAGTTCCTTGAATTCCAGAAGATAACCCTGAGAAACTATTTCTAGTGCCCAGGGATCCTGAACATCTCTTGCCACAGCCTGAGCAAAGAGAGAGAGTCTGCCCCCTACTAGATCCGGTCCCGGATCGGGGGCTGCTCCTTCATGCTGTTTTGGTAGCAGCAGCAGCAGGCTTCTTGGCCTGTTTACCCTTGTTCCAGCCTTGCATCGGTTTCCAAGCTGGTTTGGTCCGCGAAGCATTACCCTCTTGTCTAGAGGCTGCAGAGTTTGAGGCCGGTTCGTTCCTGAAATTGCGAAAGGAACGAAAATTAGACCTATTCTTGGCCTTGAGAGGCCTATCTTGTGGAAGGGCATGGCCCTTACCCCCAGTGATATCTGAGATAATCTCTTTCAATTCTGGTCCAAAAAGGGTTTTACCCTTGAAAGGGATATTAAGCAATTTTGTCTTGGAAGATACATCCGCTGACCAAGACTTTAGCTAGAGCGCTCTGCGCGCCACAATTGCAAACCCAGAATTTTTCTCCGCTAATCTAGCTAACTGCAGAGCGGCATCTAAAATAAAGGAATTAGCTAACTTAAGTGCGTGTATTCTGTCCATAACCTCCTCATACGGAGTCTCTCTATTGAGCGACTGTTCTAGTTCCTCGAACCAGAACCACGCTGCTGTAGTGACAGGAACAATGCACGAAATAGGTTGCAGGAGGTAACCTTGCTGAACAAAAATCTTTTTAAGCAAACCCTCCAATTTTTTATCCATAGGATCTTTGAAAACACAATTATCCTCGATAGGAATAGTAGTGCGCTTGTTTAGTGTAGAAACTGCCCCCTCGACCTTAGGGACTGTCTGCCATAAGTCCTTTCTGGGGTCGACCATAGGAAATAATTTCTTAAATATAGGAGGGGGAACAAAAGGTATGCCGGGCTTCTCCCACTCCTTATTCACTATGTCCGCCACCCGCTTGGGTATAGGAAAAGCGTCGGGGTGCACCAGAACCTCTAGGAACTTGTCCATTTTACACAATTTTTCTGGGATGACCAGGTTGTCACAATCATCCAGAGTAGATAACACCTCCTTAAGCAGTGCGCGGAGATGCTCTAATTTAAATTTAAATGTCACGACATCAGGTTCTGCCTGTTGAGAAATTCTACCTGAATCTGAAATTTCTCCATCTGACAAAACCTCCCTCATGGCCCCTTCAGATTGGTGTGAGGGTATGACAGAGCAATTATCATCAGCGCCCTCCTGCTCTACAGTGTTTAAAACAGAGCAATCGTGCTTTCTCTGATATGCAGGCATTTTGGATAAAATATTTGCTATGGAGTTATCCATTACTGCCGTCAATTGTTGCATAGTAATAAGCATTGGCGCGCTAGAAGTACTAGGGGCCTCCTGCGTGGGCAAAACTGGTGTAGACATAGAGTGAGATGAAGTAGAACTATGTTTACTCTCTTCATCTGATGAATCATCTTGGGCAACTTTACTATTTGTGGCAGTACTGTCCTTAATTTGTTTGGACGCTATGGCACAATTATCACACAATTTGGAAGGGGGGGACACACTGGCTTCCATACATACAGAGCATAGCTTATCTGAAGGTACAGACATGTTAAACAGGCTTAAACTTGACAAAAAAGTACAAAAACCGTTTTAAATTAAAAACGTTACTGTCTCTTTAAATTTTAAACAGGGCACACTTTATTACTGAATATGTGAAAAACAATGAAGGAATTGTTTAAATTTTACCAAATTTTCACCACAGTGTCTTAAAGCATTCAAAGCATTGCACCCCAAATTTCAGAGCTTTAACCCTTAAAATGAAGAAACCGGAGCCGGTTACAGTTTTAACCCCTCTACAGTCCCAGCTACAGCCTTTGCTGCGACTTTACCAAACCCAGGGGGGAATACGATACCAAATGAAGCCTTCTAGGAACCTTTTCAACTACTTTCCGATCCACACACATGCAGCTGCATGTCTTGTTCTCAAAAGTAACTGCGCAGTAATGGGGCGAAAATGAGGCTCAGCCTACTACAGTGAAGGCCCTTCCTGACTGAAAAGGTGTCTAAACCAGTGCCTGACGTTAAAAAAACGTTCCCCAAAGTTTATAAGTGTGAAAATCAACCTCAATCTGTATAAAATGCCCAAATAAAGCAATCGATCTTGCCCATAAAATGTCTACCAGTTTTATAGCCCATATTAAGCCCTTTATTCTGTTTGAGACTAAGAAAATGGCTTACCGGTCCCCATGAGGGGAAATGACAGCCTTCCAGCATTACACAGTCTTGTTAGAAATATGGCTAGTCATACCTTAAGCAGAAAAGTCTGCTAACTGTTTCCCCCAACTGAAGTTATTTCATCTCAACAGTCCTGTGTGGAAACAGCAAACTATTTTAGTTACTGCTAAAATCATATTCCTCTCACAAACAGAACTCTTCATCCTTTTCTGTTTCAGAGTAAATAGTACATACCAGCACTATTTTAAAATAACAAACTCTTGATAGTAGAATGAAAAACTACAACTAAAACACCACATACTCTTAACCATCTCTGTGGAGATGTTGCCTGTGCAACGGCAAAGAGAATGACTGGGGTGGGCGAAGCCTAGGAGGGACTATATGGACAGCTTTTGCTGTGCTCTTTGCCATTTCCTGTTGGGGAAGAGATATTCCCACAAGTTATGGATGACGCCGTGGACCGGACACACCAATGTTGGAGAAATCAGCTTTACCTTGAAAGCAGTAGTGGAGTTTTTCCAAAGAGAGAACATGATCACTTCCTTTAGCCACATTTGTAAGGTGGGTATTGTCGCTTTTTTCCAAAATCTAGGTATTAAATCTCTTGGCGTAATTTATCATACATTGTAACAATTTCCTATGATACAGACAGGGGATTTGGGGGAGGTCACTGAGGAGTATTATGGAAGGGCGAAGTTCGAGTGTTCTGCCTAATATTGAGTTAATGTTTAAAGGGACATGAAACCCCAAAAATTTCTTCCATGATTCAGATAAAGAATACAATTTTACACAACTTTCCAATTTACTTCTATTATTTAATTTGGTTCCTTCTCTTGTTATTATTTGTTGAAAGGTTTATCTAGGCAAATTCAGAAGCAGCAGAGAACCTAGGCTCTTGCAGCTGATTGGTGGCTGCATATTTATACTGATTGTCATTGGCTCACCCATGTGTTTAGTTAGAAACCATTAGTGCATTGCTACTCCTTCAACAAAGCATACCAAGAGAATGAAACAAATTAGATAATATAAGTAAGTTGTTAAAAATTATATTCTCTATCTGAATTACAAAAGAAATTTTTTGGGTTTCATGTCCCTTTAAGGTGATGTTTTCCCAAAATGTTTTTATCTGAGGGCAATGCCACCAGATTTGGCAGAGTGCCTTTTTCACCGCAATGTCTCCAACACAGTGAGGAGGCACCAGTGAAGATACTGTGGAGTCAGTGGGGTGTGAGGTACCATCTTGATAGGATTTTGTAGTTAAGTTCTACAATGATTGGGGAGATTGATGCTTTCTTAGTCAATTTAAAGAATTTGCTCCATTGTTCTTCTTTTAAACGTTGCTCGCATTTCTTTTTCCCACTTAGTTATGTATAGGGGTTTATGTGTTGGGAAGCAGCCTCTAAGCATACTATAAATTAATACATAAGGATTCAAATGGTGTGTTAGGTCTAACAAAATGTAGCTTATGTGGATTTATTTGAATTGCGTGACGAATATGAAGATATGCAAACCATTTGTGAAAAGGTGTTCCTATATGTTGTAAGTCATTTTGCATTCTGAAATGTCCGTCTTTAAACAGTGAAGATATTGGTAGTTGTTGTAATTGATCGGTTATGGAGATTGTTTGTGTCAATTCGGGCTGGAGTAACAATGGGTGTCCCCATATAGTTACCTACATGATTAGGGCATTTGCCTGGTTTAGGGATCACCGATATGGTAGCCTCCAAGAGGTGTTGGGAGAGATAGCCAGTCTGGTCTATCGATTGGAATAGAGTAAAGAGTTGTGGGCTTAATTGTGTTTTAAGTAGATGGTAGAATTTGGGGGTGAAGCCATCTGGGCCTGGGCTTTCCCGGGTGGGAGGGATTTTATAGCCATTAGAATTTCTTGTATATGGAATGGTTGGTCTAAGGTGGAGGAGTCTTCTGCTGTAAGGGATGGGAGGTTAATATGGGCTAGATAATCTATATAGTGAAAGAAACATGAAATATCCCACAGTATACATAAAAAAAAAACAGTAGAAAGTGTGAGTACCCGTTAGAATGCAAAACTGCACATACACTTATTTAGGTATTCGGGTCTTACTATAGCCTACTCACCCCTGGAAAGTCCAAAATCTCAGCGAAATCCATATCAGGATAGCCAGCAAGGTGTCACTTCTCCTACCATGCAGCTTCAGTTGTCCGTCAGAAGAAGCTCTATTCTAAACCATTCTAATTGGTTAAAACTAATTGATTAAAACACCCTCAGAAGCTGTGCAAAGCATCCAGGGATCCGTATGCCTTACGGGGCTGAGAACTTACTGAGCACAAAATTTCCCCTTCTGCCCATTCGAATAGAGACTCTGTCTGGAAATCAGCGTACGGCACTGAGCTGTAAGAAGATGACATCAGAGTAGGCGTGTCGGCATGAAAAGAGGGGTGGGGGTGGAGTCTTTCTTCGCCCGGTACAGGTGCTCACAGCAAGAGTAATACAGCAAGGACCAAGCAGCTGGTGGTAATCACAGTGAAAAAGAAGCGGTCTTGCTTAGAATCAAATTTATTTTATTAAACATCAAGATTAAAAATCCATGCAGGTTCAGAGTGCAAACAGAGGGTGAGAGCACTAGATGGTTGACATGTTTTGGACGTGGGCCATAAACATAACCTGTAGTGCTCCACCTTACAGGTGAATATAAGGGGTAAGGCTCATTCTAATTGGTTAAAACTGATTAAAATGCCCTCAGATGCTGTGCAAAGAAAGAGATTAACCCAATATGCTGCATGAGAAGATGAGAACACAAGTAGGTACATACATAAAACACGTAATAGGAGCACAAAAACTATATGAAATATTTCATGAAGCAATACCAAATATATATAAAAGAAATGGCAAATACCATATTAAACACACTGTACAAAGTGGGGTATATATATATAATGAAACAATATAGATAGTGCTATAGTACATGTTATATGATATAAAAATGTTAATATAATGATGTACTGTAAAAAAGTACAATATAGTAAGATGTGCTTGTGGAAAGTAGGTAACAAAGAGTAAATGCTATAGAGTAGAATAATACAGGAGTATGAGAAGATACAAGTCACTAAATACCATACTGTCCATCATTGAAATGGTGAGGAACAATATGTGTACAATAATCTAGCATAATGGATCTATTTATATAGCTTAATTTAATGATATAATATAATTCATTGTACATATCATATGGACTGTCCATCCAGAAGGTGCACAAAAAAAGTGCCAAGTATAGAATACATAAATACTGCCTGTACAGATACTACCTGTACAAAGAGTAAGGGAAATCCAATATAGACAGTCATCAAAATGATACCTGAGTATGTGGGAGAAGGGAAAGTCATAGGGAACAAAGGAGAGAAATTAATATAGGGTTATGTAAAAGGGGAACCAAGTATAAAACCATGAAAAGCACAAGGGGGTACATACTACTACTCCCAAAAATGTATGAGGTCGTATTTAGAATTTAAACCATGTGGTGTTCTGGTCCTCAAAGTGAAGATCCAGAACAGCTCACGATTAGCTAGGAGGGTGTCAATGTCGCCTCCTCTCGTAGGTACCATAACCTTCTCAATGGCTGTCCATCTGAATGTATGTAATTCACAATTATGTGAGGTGGCAAAATGTTGTACTTGGGGGGTAGTAGATTTCCCCCTAGACAAAGTGGACATACAGTATAGTCTCAAATACATGAATTGATATCTCTAGATGTAAGACCTACATATTGTATTTTGCATAGAGTACATGTAATAAGGTAGATAACATTAGTACAGGTACAATTTAAGCAGGTCTTAAGGGGATAAGTTAGACCATTGGCAGTAGATGTAAATGTATCGCTGACTTGTACATAGTCACAGGGTTTACATTTTCTGTGACCACAGCGAAACATACCTAAATGTCTAAGCCAAGAGCTTTGTGGTCTAGTTTACTGTTTAAGTTGCATAGGAGAAAGGAGAGATGCCAAAGTTGGACATTTCTTACAAGAGCATCTTACACCCTGACGTACTAAGTCAGTCAATTTATCGTCCGCTGCCAATAGGGGAAAATGTTGTTTAATTATTCCACAAATTTTGGAGTTTTTGGCACTGTATGTAGTGACAAAATAAACCCCTTTGAATGTATTGTCCCTGTCCTTGGGTTTATAAAGGAGGAGAGCATCCCTGGGTATTAGATCTACCTGTTTCCCAAGGTTAACAAATCTCTGACTGTTGTTGATGTTTAATAAAGGAACTTTTATTCTAAGTAAGACCGCTTCTTTTTCACTAGATAATCTGTAATCAGATTTGTTTTAGAATTGGGATTGCACGATTCTAAATTGTATATTGATGTCCTGTAGTATGGCTCTACTATCGAAAGAGGTGCGTTCCGTATGGCTTTTAATGTTTTTAATAAATGTTTTGTATTTCTTTTTTTGAGTGATCTAGCTAGCATGCAACCCCATTTTATTGCTTTCAAAAAACTTTGCTTTCATAGTGAGGGAGCGCAAATGCGCATTTTTAATTATATAATTATTTAAAGTGTCTATATCCCGCTCTTGACGGGAAGTCGGATTAATTTTATGTTCCAGTTCGGATTGCATAAGTTTAGAGGTAAGAGTATTATATTGTGCAGTTCTTTGTTGACGTTGTCTCTTCGTGTGTTTGATGAGTTCCCCCCATATATAGCATTTGTATGCTTCCCAATTGTTGGAGTTAGAAGTGTCTAGGGGATTATTAAAATAAAATAATTCAACTGTTCTCTCCTTGATGTCAGTAAGGATGAGAAAATATAAGATCATTGAGCCTCCAGCTTGAACGGCTAAGTGGTATAGAGGACCAAGTGAAAGTGTTAATCTCTGTGCTGTGGTCTGACCATACCGTATGTGTTATCTTAGAATCTTTTACGTTAGATAGTGTGGTTTGGTCGCAAAGTATGTAGTCAAGGCAGGAGTAGGAGTTTTGTGGATGTGAGAAGGTATAGTCCCAAGAAGTGGGATGCGTAATCTGACAGGTGGTCATATAGTGGAAGGGTTTGGAGAGCATGTCAGTTAGCCTTTGTTCTTCTATTTCCCATATAATATTTCCCTGTGGATGTATCTATTGCTGGGTTGAGTGGAAAGTTAAAGTCTCCTCCTATAATAGTCAGGCCTTTAGCATTATCTATTAGTTGGTTAAGTGCCTTACAAAAAAAGGTGGGTCGGTTGGGGGCATATATATTAGCTATTGTGAGGGGTATACCATATAATAAGCCCACGATTATTAGAACTCTATCGTCAGTGTCAGAATATTTATTTAGTAGTTCAAAGGATGTGCCTTTTCTGATGGAGATACCCACACCATTCTTTTTTATCTGGGTCTGAGCTAAGAAAGTGCTGGTCATAGTAATTTGGCGTAATTTATCATACATTGTAACAATTTCCTATGATACAGACAGGGGATTTGGGGGAGGTCACTGAGGAGTATTATGGAAGGGCGAAGTTCGAGTGTTCTGCCTAATATTGAGTTAATGTTTAAAGGGACATGAAACCCCAAAAATTTCTTCCATGATTCAGATAAAGAATACAATTTTACACAACTTTCCAATTTACTTCTATTATTTAATTTGGTTCCTTCTCTTGTTATTATTTGTTGAAAGGTTTATCTAGGCAAATTCAGAAGCAGCAGAGAACCTAGGCTCTTGCAGCTGATTGGTGGCTGCATATTTATACTGATTGTCATTGGCTCACCCATGTGTTTAGTTAGAAACCATTAGTGCATTGCTACTCCTTCAACAAAGCATACCAAGAGAATGAAACAAATTAGATAATATAAGTAAGTTGTTAAAAATTATATTCTCTATCTGAATTACAAAAGAAATTTTTTGGGTTTCATGTCCCTTTAAGGTGATGTTTTCCCAAAATGTTTTTATCTGAGGGCAATGCCACCAGATTTGGCAGAGTGCCTTTTTCACCGCAATGTCTCCAACACAGTGAGGAGGCACCAGTGAAGATACTGTGGAGTCAGTGGGGTGTGAGGTACCATCTTGATAGGATTTTGTAGTTAAGTTCTACAATGATTGGGGAGATTGATGCTTTCTTAGTCAATTTAAAGAATTTGCTCCATTGTTCTTCTTTAAACGTTGCTCGCATTTCTTTTTCCCACTTAGTTATGTATAGGGGTTTATGTGTTGGGAAGCAGCCTCTAAGCATACTATAAATTAATACATAAGGATTCAAATGGTGTGTTAGGTCTAACAAAATGTAGCTTATGTGGATTTATTTGAATTGCGTGACGAATATGAAGATATGCAAACCATTTGTGAAAAGGTGTTCCTATATGTTGTAAGTCATTTTGCATTCTGAAATGTCCGTCTTTAAACAGTGAAGATATTGGTAGTTGTTGTAATTGATCGGTTATGGAGATTGTTTGTGTCAATTCGGGCTGGAGTAACAATGGGTGTCCCCATATAGTTACCTACATGATTAGGGCATTTGCCTGGTTTAGGGATCACCGATATGGTAGCCTCCAAGAGGTGTTGGGAGAGATAGCCAGTCTGGTCTATCGATTGGAATAGAGTAAAGAGTTGTGGGCTTAATTGTGTTTTAAGTAGATGGTAGAATTTGGGGGTGAAGCCATCTGGGCCTGGGGCTTTCCCGGGTGGGAGGGATTTTATAGCCATTAGAATTTCTTGTATATGGAATGGTTGGTCTAAGGTGGAGGAGTCTTCTGCTGTAAGGGATGGGAGGTTAATATGGGCTAGATAATCTATATAGTGAAAGAAACATGAAATATCCCACAGTATACATAAAAAAAAAAACAGTAGAAAGTGTGAGTACCCGTTAGAATGCAAAACTGCACATACACTTATTTAGGTATTCGGGTCTTACTATAGCCTACTCACCCCTGGAAAGTCCAAAATCTCAGCGAATCCATATCAGGATAGCCAGCAAGGTGTCACTTCTCCTACCATGCAGCTTCAGTTGTCCGTCAGAAGAAGCTCTATTCTAAACCATTCTAATTGGTTAAAACTAATTGATTAAAACACCCTCAGAAGCTGTGCAAAGCATCCAGGGATCCGTATGCCTTACGGGGCTGAGAACTTACTGAGCACAAAATTTCCCCTTCTGCCCATTCGAATAGAGACTCTGTCTGGAAATCAGCGTACGGCACTGAGCTGTAAGAAGATGACATCAGAGTAGGCGTGTCGGCATGAAAAGAGGGGTGGGGTGGAGTCTTTCTTCGCCCGGTACAGGTGCTCACAGCAAGAGTAATACAGCAAGGACCAAGCAGCTGGTGGTAATCACAGTGAAAAAGAAGCGGTCTTGCTTAGAATCAAATTTATTTTATTAAACATCAAGATTAAAAATCCATGCAGGTTCAGAGTGCAAACAGAGGGTGAGAGCACTAGATGGTTGACATGTTTTGGACGTGGGCCATAAACATAACCTGTAGTGCTCCACCTTACAGGTGAATATAAGGGGTAAGGCTCATTCTAATTGGTTAAAACTGATTAAAATGCCCTCAGATGCTGTGCAAAGAAAGAGATTAACCCAATATGCTGCATGAGAAGATGAGAACACAAGTAGGTACATACATAAAACACGTAATAGGAGCACAAAAACTATATGAAATATTTCATGAAGCAATACCAAATATATATAAAAGAAATGGCAAATACCATATTAAACACACTGTACAAAGTGGGGTATATATATATAATGAAACAATATAGATAGTGCTATAGTACATGTTATATGATATAAAAATGTTAATATAATGATGTACTGTAAAAAAGTACAATATAGTAAGATGTGCTTGTGGAAAGTAGGTAACAAAGAGTAAATGCTATAGAGTAGAATAATACAGGAGTATGAGAAGATACAAGTCACTAAATACCATACTGTCCATCATTGAAATGGTGAGGAACAATATGTGTACAATAATCTAGCATAATGGATCTATTTATATAGCTTAATTTAATGATATAATATAATTCATTGTACATATCATATGGACTGTCCATCCAGAAGGTGCACAAAAAAAGTGCCAAGTATAGAATACATAAATACTGCCTGTACAGATACTACCTGTACAAAGAGTAAGGGAAATCCAATATAGACAGTCATCAAAATGATACCTGAGTATGTGGGAGAAGGGAAAGTCATAGGGAACAAAGGAGAGAAATTAATATAGGGTTATGTAAAAGGGGAACCAAGTATAAAACCATGAAAAGCACAAGGGGGTACATACTACTACTCCCAAAAATGTATGAGGTCGTATTTAGAATTTAAACCATGTGGTGTTCTGGTCCTCAAAGTGAAGATCCAGAACAGCTCACGATTAGCTAGGAGGGTGTCAATGTCGCCTCCTCTCGTAGGTACCATAACCTTCTCAATGGCTGTCCATCTGAATGTATGTAATTCACAATTATGTGAGGTGGCAAAATGTTGTACTTGGGGGGTAGTAGATTTCCCCCTAGACAAAGTGGACATACAGTATAGTCTCAAATACATGAATTGATATCTCTAGATGTAAGACCTACATATTGTATTTTGCATAGAGTACATGTAATAAGGTAGATAACATTAGTACAGGTACAATTTAAGCAGGTCTTAAGGGGATAAGTTAGACCATTGGCAGTAGATGTAAATGTATCGCTGACTTGTACATAGTCACAGGGTTTACATTTTCTGTGACCACAGCGAAACATACCTAAATGTCTAAGCCAAGAGCTTTGTGGTCTAGTTTACTGTTTAAGTTGCATAGGAGAAAGGAGAGATGCCAAAGTTGGACATTTCTTACAAGAGCATCTTACACCCTGACGTACTAAGTCAGTCAATTTATCGTCCGCTGCCAATAGGGGAAAATGTTGTTTAATTATTCCACAAATTTTGGAGTTTTTGGCACTGTATGTAGTGACAAAATAAACCCCTTTGAATGTATTGTCCCTGTCCTTGGGTTTATAAAGGAGGAGAGCATCCCTGGGTATTAGATCTACCTGTTTCCCAAGGTTAACAAATCTCTGACTGTTGTTGATGTTTAATAAAGGAACTTTTATTCTAAGTAAGACCGCTTCTTTTTCACTAGATAATCTGTAATCAGATTTGTTTTAGAATTGGGATTGCACGATTCTAAATTGTATATTGATGTCCTGTAGTATGGCTCTACTATCGAAAGAGGTGCGTTCCGTATGGCTTTTAATGTTTTTAATAAATGTTTTGTATTTCTTTTTTTGAGTGATCTAGCTAGCATGCAACCCATTTTATTGCTTTCAAAAAACTTTGCTTTCATAGTGAGGGAGCGCAAATGCGCATTTTTAATTATATAATTATTTAAAGTGTCTATATCCCGCTCTTGACGGGAAGTCGGATTAATTTTATGTTCCAGTTCGGATTGCATAAGTTTAGAGGTAAGAGTATTATATTGTGCAGTTCTTTGTTGACGTTGTCTCTTCGTGTGTTTGATGAGTTCCCCCCATATATAGCATTTGTATGCTTCCCAATTGTTGGAGTTAGAAGTGTCTAGGGGATTATTAAAATAAAATAATTCAACTGTTCTCTCCTTGATGTCAGTAAGGATGAGAAAATATAAGATCATTGAGCCTCCAGCTTGAACGGCTAAGTGGTATAGAGGACCAAGTGAAAGTGTTAATCTCTGTGCTGTGGTCTGACCATACCGTATGTGTTATCTTAGAATCTTTTACGTTAGATAGTGTGGTTTGGTCGCAAAGTATGTAGTCAAGGCAGGAGTAGGAGTTTTGTGGATGTGAGAAGGTATAGTCCCAAGAAGTGGGATGCGTAATCTGACAGGTGGTCATATAGTGGAAGGGTTTGGAGAGCATGTCAGTTAGCCTTTGTTCTTCTATTTCCCATATAATATTTCCCTGTGGATGTATCTATTGCTGGGTTGAGTGGAAAGTTAAAGTCTCCTCCTATAATAGTCAGGCCTTTAGCATTATCTATTAGTTGGTTAAGTGCCTTACAAAAAAAGGTGGGTCGGTTGGGGGCATATATATTAGCTATTGTGAGGGGTATACCATATAATAAGCCCACGATTATTAGAACTCTATCGTCAGTGTCAGAATATTTATTTAGTAGTTCAAAGGATGTGCCTTTTCTGATGGAGATACCCACACCATTCTTTTTTATCTGGGTCTGAGCTAAGAAAGTGCTGGTCATAGTAATATGTAGACAGTTTGGGTTCATTGATTTTTCTAAAGTGCATTTCTTGGGTTAAAAGGAGGTCAATTCACTTTTTATAGAAATTATGGAAGGCAACTGACCTCTTTTCTGGGGATAAGAACCCTTTAACATTTTGTGTTGCTATTGTAAAAGTTTTAAGTGTTATGTGTTTACTCATTTATTTGCATGTGTGGGAGGTAATACTTTGGGGATCAGATATGACCGGAGAGCAAAACCGTAATATGTGTAATTCTATCAAAGTAGAAGTTTAGTATGTACCAGATAAAGATTGAAGTTGGCTAAAGGGAAGGGAGGGGGAAGGGAAGTAGTGTTGGAATAAAGTTAAAGAAGGTGAGGAGAAAGAAGAGAATTAGGTTTAGTAGTCTACTTTACTGTAGAGAAGGGGGGCTAGATACGGTTGAAACCCACCACCGGTGGATATGAATTATTGCATGGTAACAAAGTTGGGTGGGGAAACAGGTTATAGTACATCAAGGATGTTTAGTGACCTGGTTCAAGTATATTGAAAAATTGAAAAAAGGGGGACAAGGGTATTTATACTCTAATGAATGAGATAAATAAAATACAAAAAGCTCAGAAATCCTAACATTTAAACATTGTATAGACTACAAACATGTGTCTGAGAGCACAATTGGAAACTGTATTGCTATGTCAAATCAACATTAATAACAACATGAACAATGTTAAGCAGCTCTGAATACTTAAACACACTTCATTATCATAGTAGGTAATGGTTATTAACGTTAAGATTGAAAGAACTCACAAACTCCTAGAGTCATAGAGGGTGATTAATGTTAGAATGTCTTTCTGTTTAGTAGCAGAATTTCAGATAACATCTGATGCGGTGTGGGTTTCAGATGTAAGTTTCTTCTTGCTGTGTTTACTAGCTACTTCTGACCAGGTGCTTCTTTGAGGTTTGGGTCGAACTGCAACAACCAATTTGGAAGCTTGAGATGACATTGTAGGAATATCTGGAGCTGGTATTCCCAGTGCAGCACAGAAGGAAGCTGTGCCGGATGGGTCTGTACATTCGATTCGTTTCCCACTTTTGATAGTTTGGATGGATACAGGGAAGCCCCATCTATAGGGAACCTTCAAGGATCTTAAATGCGTACAATAACCCATAACCTGTCTAAAAGAGCAGGGTGGACCGTGGACTCATCGTGTTAAAAAATAAATAAATTTATCAGGTAAGCATAAATTTTCTTTTCTTTTTAAGACACGATGAGTCCACGGATCATCTTAATTACTAATGAGATTCAATACCAAAGCTAGAGTACACATGATACGGGAGGGACAAGACAGGGAACTTAAATGGAAGGCACCACTGCTTGAAGAACCTATCTCCCAAAAGCGGCCTCAGTCGAGGCAAAAGTATCAAATTTGTAAAATTTTTAAAAAGTGTGATGAGAGGACCAAGTTGCAGCCTTGCAAATCTGTTCCACAGAAGCTTCATTCTTGAATGCCCATGAGGAAGCAACAGCCCTTGTGAAATGGGCCGCAACTTTCTCAGGAGGCTGTTGTCCAGCAGTCTCATATGCAAAATGTATGATGTTCCTCAGCCAAAAAGAAAGAGAAGTAGCCGTAGCTTTCTGTCCCTTACGTTTTCCCGAGAAAACCACAAATAAGGAAGAAGACCGACAAAAGTCCTTAGTCGTCTGCAGGTAGAACCTTAAGGCACGGACCACGTCCAAATTGTGCAAAAGCCTTTCCTTCTTAGAAGGAGGATTAGGACACAAAGAAGGCACAACAATCTCCTGATTAATGTTCCTATCGGAAACGACCTTAGGAAGAAATCCTATTTTTGTACAAAAACTACCTTATCTGCATGAAAAAAGAGATAAGGAGACTCATACTGTACAGAGTTCTGATATTCTGCGAGCAGAAGAAATAGAAAATAGAAATAAAACCTTCCAAGATAACTTAATATCTAAGGAATGCATAGGCTCAAACGGAGCCCCTTGAAGAACATCGAGAACTAAATTTAGACTCCATAGAGGAGTAACTGGTTTGAACACAGGCCTGATTCTGACCAAGGCCTGACAAAAAGACTGAACATCTGGAACATCCACCAGATGCTTGTGTAACAGTACAGACCAAGCTGAAATTTGACCCTTTAGGGAACTCGTCTTGTCAGGGTGCCAGGAATCAGACTGAGACAAGAAGTGCAAAAATAATCACACCTTTATTAATAGCAAAAAATAATAAAAAGTCCACAAGTCAAATAACAGCCAGGAATAAAAAACCAGAGCTGGGAGTCAGACGAGCCGAGTCAGGAGCCAAGGCGATTAGTCATACGAGCCGGAATCAGGAACAAGGAAAACAGCAGAGTCAGGAACAAGCCAGGGACCAGGAACCAGGAGGGACATCAGATAGCCAGGTAATATACAGGGGCTCACACAAACAGGTCTGAGACAACGCAAAGGCAAAGCATACTGAACAGAGGCCATTTAAATAATAAGTGATGACATCACAATTCTGAGACTGCATCCTGTCTCACATGGATGATGCACACCAGTCTGGCCATAAAAGGAAGTGCAGGAAATGAGCAGCATCCCCCACAATGCACCATAGTCTGCAAGAGAGATGAGTAAAATAGCTGCCAGCAGCACATGGCAAACAAAACAGGTAAAAACCCTGACAGTACCCTCCCCTCAACGACTCTTCCCCCGCGGGAGGACAAAAGGCTTATTGGGGAAATGGGCATAGAAGACACGGAGGAGGGCGGGAGCATGAACATCAGAGGACGGAACCCATGAACGCTCCTCCGGACCGTAGCCCCTCCAGTGAACCAAATACTGTACGCGGCCCCTGGACATACGAGAGTCAATAATGCTGCTGACCTTATACTCCTCATGGTTGTCAACAAAGATAGGACAGGGTGAGGCAACACAGTGGTAAATCGATTACAAACCAATGGTTTCAAGAGGGAGACATGAAAAACTTTGGAGATGCGCATTGCAGGATGAAGGTCAAGAGCGTAAGCCACAGGATTGACCCGTCGGACTATTCAAAAAGGACCAACATAACGGGGAGCCAGTTTATTGGAAGGCACATGAAGGTTCAAGTTGCGGGAGGACAGCCAAACTTTCTCACCAACCTGGTAAGAAGGAGCGGGCAGATGCCTACGATCAGCCTGGAACTTTTGGCACTGCATAGAACAATGAAGGCAATCCTGAATCTGCATCCACCTGGAACGGAGTTGCCGGAGATGCTCCTCCAAAGCCGGAATACCATGAGACATGAATGAATCGGGCAACAAGGATGGTTGAAACCCATAATTCGCCATCAACGGGGATAACTTGGAGGAAGCATTAATAGCACTATTACGAGCAAACTCAGCCCAAGGTAACAGTTCAGACCAATTATTGTGGTGATCTGAGACATAGCAACGTAGGGACTGTTCCAGAGCTTGATTAGACCGTTCCGTTGTTGAGTGACAGACCAAATCATTTGTTTCTTGCCTGGGTGACCTGCGGCTTTAGGATAGTGGTAAGTTTGCAAAAGTTTAGTTTGAAGATTCTCAGGAACAAAACACTTACCACTAGGTTTCTCAGGAGGTGCATTGGTTTGTGAAGCCAGGATCTCCTCCCCCAAGGGAGAAGTCAAATTAGTACGTATGGTAGTCAAAATATGGTCAGGAGGTATAACTGGAGTAGGTACAGACTCCTCCTTGGACAGAGGCGAAAATTGTCGAGAGAGGGCATCAGCCCTAACATTCTTACTATCAGGCAGGTAGGAGACCACAAAATTAAACCGACACAAAAATAGCCTGTCGGGGTGACAAACGTTTTGCTTCAGAAAGATAAGTTAAATTCTTGTGGTCAGTAGGAATGAGCACTGGCACGCTAGTACCCTTGAGAAGATGCCTCCATTCCTTGAGTGCCAAAATTATAGCCAGTAATTCCCTGTCGCCAATTTCATAATTGCACTCCACTGGAGACAATTTCTTAGAGAAGAAACCACACCGATGCAAGGAACCGTCAGGCGTAGGACGTTGAGACAAGAGGGCAGTGTTACAGAAGCATTAGTTATTTTGTTGTGAAGAAACTTATTTCCCAGCAGCAATGCCTGAACCAGCCAAGCCAGCGCCTAAGAAGGGCTCCAAGAAAACTGTAACAAGTATCATTTCATAAAGGGTTAACTCTGTTCAGTTTTGAGAAAACTATTTTCTGAGGCAGGTTTCCTAGCATATTGTGTACTGTAATTAAGTTTGTGATAAGCATTCACTGCTAGGTGATAAGAAGGACTCAATTGTTTTCTTGTGTGTACTTGTTATCTGCTGTGGCCTGTCCAAGGGCTTTGTCTAAATGTGTGATGGGGGATTTTATGCTTCCCCCCCTGGGAGTGCCCTGTGTGCATGTAACCTAAATAAAAAGCAGGCTGGGCATCCCAGTCCTCAGTTCTTGGTTGTCCCTCAATCGCAGCGTTGACTCGTTTTTGTGGGCAGAAGGGTATCCTAGCTGTACTACAGCTAAGGGGGATTATTCTACATTTGCGAGACTCATATAGAATAC
The DNA here is from genome assembly GCF_027579735.1 of Bombina bombina. NCBI lineage: Eukaryota > Metazoa > Chordata > Amphibia > Anura > Bombinatoridae > Bombina > Bombina bombina. The sequence goes on from NC_069503.1 coordinate 38,351,992, forward strand.
TATGGAAAGCAGTTTCTCCCCTCTTCAGCAATAGGAATCCAGGCTACTAAGCAGTCCATCTCTCAGCGAGACTAAGGGTAACCGTAACATTTGGCGGCAGCGGTGGGATTTTTCCTGGATTTCCTAGGAGAGGTACAGAACGGATGGAGAGCGCTTACGAAAAATTGAAGCGTACAACCCTAAAGGATTTACTTGAAAGCAGAGGGGGGTACGCCAGCAACCGGCCGAGGAGAGAGCTGATCGCAGAATTGACCGAACTGGATCAGAGCTTCACAATGGCGGAAACACCGACCACGATTAGTGACGAAAAAACCAGGATTGTTCGGGAGAGGCTCTCACTGTACGAGCCGAACCCCTCCATGGAATTGGTACAGCAGTTGATGGCGGAAGCGGACAAGGATATACGAGAGACTCGAGCCCACGAACTCAACCTAGCGAACGCACACCGCAATGCTGAAGCCCCGCAGGTAATCATCCCTGTCGAAAATGCTGGGGGGCCCAAGATACCCTATGCGGCATTTCGACCCTTCCTAGAGAGCGAGACAGGGATTGATGAATATTTGGCGGACTTCGAAAGGCAATGTGCCCTGCACCAGATTCCCAACAGGGAGTGGCCCACGATATTGTCTGGGAAACTATCCGGGCGAGCCCTGGAAGCCTTTCGTACTCTGGGTGCTGAGGAAGTGACACAGTATGAGCTAGTTAAGGAGACACTGTTGCGACGGTACGCAGTAACTCCGGACGCGTATCGCCGACAGTTTCGGGGCACGAATAAGAAGCCTAACGATACCCATATGGAATGGGCGCACCGAATGCGGAGAGCGGCAAATCACTGGATGAGCGGAAGTAAAGCGGTGACTGGTGAGGAAATTTTACAATTGTTTCTCTTAGAACATTTTTATAATGGCATGGAACAGCAAGGGAAGGAATGGCTGCGAGACAGGCGACCTTCTACCTTAGAAGAAGCAGCCAAATTGGCCGATGAACATTATGACTCCCGTCTTCACGAACCCAGAGAGGTTTACCGTGCACCCCCCTCGTGCTGAATTCCGAGCCCCGGTGCCCGCAGGGCCCGCCCGACACTCAGGACCACCCAATAACAGCTCTGAGCGTCCCAGACCGACTTGCCACCGATGCAAGCAACCAGGGCATTTCATGGCTAGCTGCCCCCTTAATACGCACCAGACACCCAGGAATTACAATTACCCCTCTGGGGCATATCGTCCGGCCCGGACCCTCTGTGTTAACCAAGAGGCCCCTATGGAGGAATATTTGGGGCCGCTTCATGAGGCGGACCCTGTATATGCTGCCTCAGATAACCGCCAGCACCATCGGCAGAAGGTATGGCTCGAGGGGCGATCTACCGAGGGATTGAGAGACACAGGGGCTACTATCACGCTGGTACAGAGTCATTTGGTGCCGGAGCACAAGCGATCTGGACAGACTGTGGCCGTTAGAGTGGCGGGGGGGGATGTGTACAAAATTCCAACAGCTAAAGTGCATCTTGATTGGGGAGCGGGAAAGGGGGCTGTGAACGTGGGCATAATGGATAATTTACCTGCCGAAGTACTACTGGGCAATGATTTGGGCCCCATGACTTCTGCCTATGCTCCAGTATGCAACAACGAGGCGGACCCAGTGACTACACGGGCCCAAGCCCGGACGGAGCGAGAACTCTCACCAGTGCGGGAGACACAGGTAAGACCTACCCCGACCTTGCCTGACATGTTAGGCCCCATACCCTGGGACACCCCAGATGCTTTCGAGACAGAGTCTAAGACTGACCCGACCTTACAAAAGTACCGGGAACGAGTAGAGACCGGAGGGGGCGGGGCAGATAATGAAACATTCTTATGGGAAAAAGGGAAACTATACCGCTGGACAGAGAAAAGGGGACAGCGTAGGCGACAGATGGTAGTGCCCCACAAATACCGTCAAGAAATCCTCAAGATAGGCCACGACATCCCCTTAGCAGGCCACCTAGCTGTAACCCATACCCTACACCGCATTACTCACACGTTCTTTTGGCCAGGGGTACACGCTGACGTTAGAACTTACTGTAACACCTGCGATGTGTGTCAACGAGTAGGAAGGCGAGGCGATCACCCTAAAGCCCATCTAGTAAATATGCCCATTGTAGAGGAACCCTTCAGCCGGGTTGCTATTGACCTAGTGGGACCACTGGCTACCCCTAGTCCCTCCGGTAAGCGCTACATTCTTACCGTAGTGGACTACGCTACCAGGTACCCAGAGGCTGTCGCCCTATCCAACATACAAGCGGATACGGTAGCGAATGCACTAGTACAGGTGTTCTCCCGGGTAGGATTTCCAAAAGAAATCCTATCCGACCGAGGCACCCAATTTACGGCTGAATTGACCCAACAACTCTGGCAGGTTTGCAAAATTAAGTCCCTCCTGAGCTCCCCATACCACCCCCAGACGAACGGGCTGTGTGAGAGGTTCAATGGGACCCTCAAGCAAATGCTCAAGACGTTCACTCAGGAATACCGAGACTGGGAACGCTTCCTGCCGCACCTCCTTTTTGCTTATCGGGAGGTGCCCCAGGAAACGACAGGGTTCTCTCCCTTCGAGTTGCTCTACGGAAGAAAGGTACGGGGACCCCTAAACCTGATCCGGGAGCACTGGGAGGGAGAGATGGAGACTGACGGTGTCCCCATTGTGCCATACGTGCTGGAACTCAGGGACCGAATGGAGCAATTAGCCAAATCCGTGCGGGCTAATCTCCAGTCGGCCCAGAGAAGACAGAAAGTATGGTACGATCGGGGGGCCCGAAAGAGAATCTTTACCATAGGACAAAAGGTGTTAGTACTTAAGCCGGTGAAGACAGACAAATTGCAGGCGTCCTGGCAGGGCCCCTACCAGATCGTAGAGAAAAGGGGAGACACCACTTATGTGATAGCTAGCTGCAACGACAACAATCTGAGAAAGACATTCCATGTAAACATGCTCAAGGAATATTTTGAGCGACCAGAGAACGTGACGGCCGTATGTTGTTCCCCTCAGGAAGGCCCCGACAGTCTACCCATTCCAGACCTATTAGAAAAGAGTCTCCCCACAGGTATAGTGGCTCAGGTTCAGATAGGAGACCGACTTAGCCCCACTGAAAGGGAGCAGCTCAACCAACTCCTACAGTCCAAACACCTCACCTTCTCCCCGAAGCCAGGGTACACTACTTTAACCACCCACCAGGTAGATACTCCGGGACAAGCTCCCTTGCGCCAGGCTCCGTACCGAATCCCTGAAGCAGTTAGGATAGGAATGAAGAAGGAGATCGATGAGATGCTCCAACTCAGGGTAATTGAGCCCTCCGATAGTCCCTGGGCCTCCCCAGTTGTCTTGGTGCCCAAGAAAGATGGGACCACCCGGTTCTGCGTAGACTATCGGAGGCTCAATGAAAAGACCGTGACGGACGCTTACCCTATGCCCAGGGTAGACGAGCTACTCGATCGTATAGCCAGGGGAAATTACCTGACCACTATTGACCTCTGCAAAGGTTACTGGCAGATTCCCCTGGCCCCGGAGGCTATCCCCAAGTCGGCATTCGTCACCCCATTCGGCTTATATCAGTTTAGGGTAATGCCGTTTGGGATGAAGAATGCCCCAGCTACATTCCAGCGCTTGGTGGATAGGCTCCTGGATGGCTTCCAGAGTTTTGCTTGCGCCTACCTGGACGACATAGCGATCCACAGTGAGTCATGGGAGGACCACTTAGCTCACATAGGAATGGTTCTGGATCAGATCCGGGCTGCTGGCCTGACTCTGAAGCCAGAAAAATGCCACTTTGGGATGGCCGAGGTACAGTACCTGGGTCACCGGGTGGGGTGTGGAAAGCAGCGACCAGAGCCGGCCAAGATAGAAGCTGTCGCCAATTGGCCCACCCCCATCACTAAGACTCAGGTCCTAGCCTTCCTGGGCACGGCAGGGTACTATAGACGGTTCGTACCAGACTACAGCACACTTGCCAAACCCCTGACTGACTTGACCAAGAAGAACTTACCTCGACAGGTCCTGTGGTCTCCCCACTGTGAAACGGCTTTCCAGGCTCTCAAAAATGCTCTAATTAACGCTCCTGTCTTGGCGGCTCCAGCCCTTAACAAACGTTTTATCGTCCATACAGATGCTTCCATGTTTGGGCTGGGAGCCGTCCTCAGCCAAGTAGGCGAAGATGGAGGGGAGCATCCAGTTGCCTACATCAGCCGGAAGCTCCTGCCCCGCGAAGTCAGCTATGCAGCGGTCGAAAAGGAGTGTTTGGCTTTGGTGTGGGCATTAAAGAAATTGACTCCCTATTTATATGGGCAGGAGTTCACGCTGGTCACCGACCATAACCCGTTGGTGTGGCTGAACCGGGTCTCTGGAGATAATGGCAGGCTATTACGTTGGAGTTTATCGTTGCAACCCTTCAATTTCACCATTACTTACAGACCTGGGAAACAGAATGGCAACGCCGACGGGTTGTCCAGACAAACCGACCTCAGCCCCGCATAACCAGCGGTCTGGACAGCCTTAGTCTGCCCCGAAAAGGGGTCAGACCGTGTCTGCCAGAGTGTTCCACAGAAAGGGAGCACTGTTACAGAAGCATTAGTTATTTTGTTGTGAAGAAACTTATTTCCCAGCAGCAATGCCTGAACCAGCCAAGCCAGCGCCTAAGAAGGGCTCCAAGAAAACTGTAACAAGTATCATTTCATAAAGGGTTAACTCTGTTCAGTTTTGAGAAAACTATTTTCTGAGGCAGGTTTCCTAGCATATTGTGTACTGTAATTAAGTTTGTGATAAGCATTCACTGCTAGGTGATAAGAAGGACTCAATTGTTTTCTTGTGTGTACTTGTTATCTGCTGTGGCCTGTCCAAGGGCTTTGTCTAAATGTGTGATGGGGGATTTTATGCTTCCCCCCCTGGGAGTGCCCTGTGTGCATGTAACCTAAATAAAAAGCAGGCTGGGCATCCCAGTCCTCAGTTCTTGGTTGTCCCTCAATCGCAGCGTTGACTCGTTTTTGTGGGCAGAAGGGTATCCTAGCTGTACTACAGCTAAGGGGGATTATTCTACATTTGCGAGACTCATATAGAATACTATGGAAAGCAGTTTCTCCCCTCTTCAGCAATAGGAATCCAGGCTACTAAGCGGTCCATCTCTCAGCGAGACTAAGGGTAACCGTAACAGGCAGCTACTCCAGTCTCAGATGCATCAACCTCAAGAATAAAAGGCAGGACAGGGTTAGGATGAGCCAGAACTGGAGCGGCAGCAAAGGCAGTCTTAAGACTATCAAAGACCTTAATGGCAGAAGGTGACCAATGGAGTGGATCACTCTCTTTACGGGTTATGTCTGTGATAGGTTTGACAAAGGAAGAAAAGTTTTTAATAAACTTTCTATAGAAATTGGCGAACCCCAAAAAACGTTGAATAGGCCGTAGATCAACTGGGCGAGGCCACTGCAGAAAAACAGATAACTTGTCAGGATCCATGGAGAACCCTGCAACGGAGATAACATAACCTAGGAAGGTTACTTGAGTCTGATGGAACTCACATTTCTCAAGTTTACAAAACAGGTTGTTCTCACGTAGTCTCTGAAGAACCCGTGTAACATCAGAACGATGAGCCTCAAGTGTGGGTGAGTGTATGAAGATGTCGTCTAAGTACACCACAACACACTGTTGCAACATATCTCGTAGGACATCATGAATAAATTCCTGGAAAACAGCAGGAGCATTACATAGGCCAAAGGGCATTACAAGATACTCATAATGCCCGCTCCTGGTGTTAAATGCTGTTTTCCATTCGTGGCCCTCCTTGATCCTAACGAGATTGTACGCTCCTCTCAAATCAAGTTTAGTAAAGACCATAGCTCCCTTGAGGCGGTCTAAGAGTTCTGTAATGAGCGGAATAGGGTAAGCATTCTTAATGGTAAGACGATTAAGACCCCTATAATCGATGCATGGTCTTCACTCGCCACCCTTTTTCTTCACAAAGAAGAAGCCAGCACCTGCAGGAGAGCAGGTTTTGCGGATGATCCCATGCAACAGAGCATCGGAAACATACTCCTCCATAGCACAATTCTCCGCAACAGACAGAGGGTAAACCCGGCCCCGAGGAGAAATGGCTCCGGGTTGCAGGTCTATGGCACAATCGTAAGACCGGTGAGGAGGCAATGTACCGGCACGCACCTTGTCAAAAATGTCTAGTAACTCTCGGTACTCCTCTGGCAATTGAGATACCGAAGAAGTGCACAAGACTTTAACTGGTTTCCGAAGACAAGTGGAAATACATTGCGGAGACCACGACAAAATTTCGGACCTGCGCCAGTCGAGACTGGGATTGTGCTTTTGGAGCCAGGGATAACCCAGAACAACCGGAAAATGCGTTGAGTTTATCACCTGGAACTGGAGGGTTTCAAAATGGAGAGCCCCAACAGCCATGGATAACGGAGCAGTTTCGTGAGTAATCAGTGCAGGCTGAAGGGGCCTGCCATCAATGACCTTAATAGCAAGCGGAACGGACCGAGGAAAAACAGGAATGGAGTGCTTTGAAACAAGAGCACTGTCAATGAAATAGCCCGCAGCACCGGAGTCAACAAGAGCCTGGGTGACTATGGAGGAGTCCAACCAGGAAATGACAACCGTGACCAAAGGTTTCTCCTTTAGCGATTCTGGGGACAAGGATAAATCACCCAAGGTCTGCCCCCGACAGGACCTTAGGTGTGAGCGTTTCCCGGCCATGTAGGACAAGTCTTCAAAAGGTGGCCCTGTAACCCACAATAGAGGCAGATCCCCTCCCTCCTCCTAAAGGCCCTCTCTGCCGTGGAGAGATGTGTGAATCCCAACTGCATCAGCTCAGCAGTACCTGGTGACTCGGGACCAGGAGGCATGGGAGGAGAGAGAGGCATGGGTGGGAATGAACACGTAGGAGACAACGGTACAGGAGGCTTCCGCAAGTACTCCTTGAAAGAAGGCCTCTCACTTAGTCTGATGTCAATTAGGATCAAAAAAGACACCAATGCCTCGAGATCTTCTGGTAAATCTATGGCAGCAACTTCGTCTTTAATCACATCAGAGAGCCCATGAAAGAAGGCGGCAACAAGGGCTTCATTGTTCCAACCTACCTCTGCAGCAAGCGTACGGAAATCAATGCCATACTGAGCAATAGATCTTGTACCTTGCTGAATGGACATGAGTCGTTTAGCAGCAGAGGAGGAGCGAGCCAGAACATCAAATACCCTTCGAAAGGAGGCCACAAATTCAGGGTAATTTGAAATCACAGGTTTATTAGTTTCCCACAAAGGATTAGCCCAGGCAAAAGCTGTGTCAGAGAGTAACAAGATGAGAAATCCCACCTTAGCTCTGTCAGAGGGAAACGCCTGAGGTAACATCTCAAAATAAATGCCCACCTGGTTCAAAAACCCTCTGCACTGATTAGGATCGTCTCCATATCGCTGAGGTAGAGGTGCAGAACTGGACATGCTCCTGGTAGGACTAGGTGCATCAGTGGAAACAGGAGCAGCCATAGCTTGCGGGACACTTTGGTCCAAATGTGCAGTGCGAGTAAGCAGGGTTTGCAGGGCTAGTGCAAATTGATTCAAGCAGTGATCTTGTTCATCCATCCTGGAAATTATGGCAGGTAAAGGTGGATTATTTTGATTATTAGCACCATCAGGATTCATGGCCCTTGCGTAATGTCAGGGTGCCAGGAGTCAGACTGAGACAAGAAGTGCAAAGATAATCACACCTTTATTAATAGCAAAAAATAATAAAAAAGTCCACAAGTCAAATAACAAGCCAGGAATCAAAACCAGAGCTGGTAGTCAGACGAGCCGAGTCAAGAGCCAAAGCGAGTAGTCAGACGAGCCGGAATCAGGAACAAGGAGAACAGCAGAGTCAGGAACAAGCCAGGGATTAGGAACCAGGAGGGACGTCAGACAGCCAGGTAATACACAGGAGCTCTCATAAACAGGTCTGAGACAACGCAAGGGCAAAGCATACTGAACAAAGGCCCTTTAAATAATAAGTGATGACATCACAATTCTGAGACTGCATCCTGTCTCACATGGATGATGTACACCAGTCTGGCCATAAAAGGAAGTGCAGGAAATTAGCAGCATCACACTGAATGCACCAAAGTCAGCAAGAGAGGTGAGTAAAATGGATGCCAGCAGCACATGGCAAACAAAGCTGGAAAAAAACCTATCATGCTCTGTAAGGCAGGATCAGAGATAGACCTCATTTGGCGGCATGGTTGTTTTGTTGCTCTCACTAATGCATAGGTTAGAACAGGACAGGAGGAGCCGGTCTAGTTTTGGCAGTAATATAGCCTTTATTTCATCCAAAGCGTTGATGTCAGTATACAGTTCTTTAATGATGAGCCTCTACATTCCGTAGGGTCAGGGTAAAGTTATGTACAGTGTGGCAGGAAATAACACATCACTATGCCAAACGGCTTATTGTTTGTGACTTGCTTCTCGGGAGCCAAGGGATAGTATGCCTCGATCCAGTTGAGTTCTCTGGCACAGAAATTGCCAAGAGAGAGAAGGATGGCGATGGTTCTAGACACTTTTAACTTCAAGCTACTCTGAGCCTCAAGAGTCCGTGGCCATCTTGGAACGCTGCCCACCGGAACTCCAAAACAATTTATTTATATTAAAAACTTGAATAAAAATTTTCTTAAAAAAAGAGTGATTAGTCGCTCTCATATATATATATATATATATATATATATATATATATATATATATATATATATATATATATATATATATATATATATATATACTGTATATTGTCAGATCAAAAACTATTCAGATAATATACAATACAATCAGATTCAATGTATAGAAATACATAATATACAATTGTTATACAATGTAATAGATATATAGAGCAAATGATGAATACACTAATAGAAGAGACAATCTCAACAGATCAAATAGTGCAATTGTCTAAATAGATATCTGGTTAGGATACCAGTAACAAACGTATACACGTGCAATAAAAGGTGATATACTGTGAAAGACAGTCAAAAAATGGCAAAAAAATAAAAAAAATTATATATATATATATATATATATATATCTCAATATATATATATATATAAATCAAAAATTAAAAAACATATCGTGAGAAATATGTGAAAAAATATCTGAAAAATGTGTAAAAATATACAGGTAGCCCTCAGTTTACGCCGGAGTTAGGTTCCAGAAGGAATGGTTGTAAATCGAAACCGTTGTAAATTGAAACCCAGTTTATAATGTAAGTCAATGGGAAGTGAGGGAGTTAGGTTCCAGGCCCCTCTCACAATTGGCATAAGTAACACCAAATACATTATTTTTAAAGCTTTGAAATGAAGACTTTAAATGCTAAACAGCATTATAACCTAATAAAATAATCACACAACACAGAATATATAATCAAACTAAGTTAAATGAACAAAAACATTTGCTAAACAGCATTATAAACCTAATAAAATAATCACACAACACAGACTTCACTTGCATTTTTCTGCAAACAGTTCTTTCTATGCATTACAATCTGGACTGATTTATAGACAGGAAGATCTTGTTCCTTTGCAAGCTACTCAGTAGCTAAGGTCTGGTTAAACTGATTAATTTCAGCTTGCTTGGCTTGCATACCTTTGCTGCAACACAAGCGGACAGCTCCACCTACTGGCTATTTTAATCAATGCACTGCTTCTCAATGCTTTTCAATAGCAGTCACATGACTGAAAAAAAAGGTTGTTATTCTGAAACGGTGTAAACCGAGGGCCACCTGTATATATATATATATATATATATATATATATATATATATATATATATATATATATATATATATATATATATATATATTGTATTAAAGTGTCCAAATAAAAAATAGGAAGAATCGATAGGTATAACTATAAAGATATAAGTATATAACACCCCAAAAAATATATATAAATCTGCGTATATATGTACAGTGCAGTGACGTGCAGTGAGGTCAGAGGCAGGTGAGGCACTGGCTAGGATATGCCTTCATTCTTTATATATCCTTTGTTGAAGAAATAGCAATGTACATGGGTGAGCCAATCACGAGGTATCTATTGTGCAGCCACCTATCAGCAGGTACTGAGCATATTTAGATATGATTTTCAACAAAGGATATCAAGAGAATGAAGGAAATTAGATATTAGATGTAAATTGGACAGAAGGGGTGGGAGAGACAGGGAGAGAGAGATAGAAAGAGAGACAGAGGGGGAGAGAGAGACAAAGAGACAGAGGAGAGAGAGAGACAAAGAGAGACAGAGGGTAGAGAGACAGAGAAAGAGACCACGGGGGAGAATGAGACACATAAGGATAGAGACAGAGGGGGTGGGAGAGACAGGGAGAGAGAGATGGATAGAGAGAGAGAGACAGAAAAAGAGAGAGAGAAGAGAGAGAGACACAGAGGGGGAGAGAGAAAGAGAGACACAGAGGAGAGAGAGACAGAGGGGGA